>NW_026623789.1:111454-114535 GCF_030028575.1 Malurus melanocephalus | reverse complement strand
AAAAACAAAACCCTAGATATCTGATTTTCTGCTTTACTCAGTTAAATCAAGAATGGCTGTAGCTGGGAGGGAGGAATGCCACAGAGCAGAGAGCTCAGACCACGGCAGTCAAAAACTCTTGAACCAAAAATCCAATACTAATGCCAACTTTCTCTTATTTTGAGCATATTTCCCTGGGTTTTTTTGTGTGGAACAGGGAAAAGCACATTCACAGCATCTGTGTGGTTAGGATGTGTTGATCAAGAGGATGATGCAGGAGAAAATGATGTGATTGTGGAGAAAGAACTGTGWTGTCCTGTGTCTGCAGAGCTGCTCTGCACCTGCAGCAGCCCTCAGAGAAGACAAAGTGTGGTGCAGCTCTAAAAGTGTCTCATTGCAGAGCCATTTGCAGATCAGGGTTTCTTTCTTTCTTAACCACATTTAAGTGGGTAATTCTGTCACAGATCCAGTGTTAGCAGGGTGGAAAAAGGGGAGCCCTTCACTCCCATGATTTAATTGTCACGCAGTTACCACCCCGCACACCAGACCACAGGGATTCTCTGTAAGGAAGCAGAACTGAGCAGAATGAGGACAAGATGGGTACCAGACCAAAATCTCCTTTTTTAGGCTTCTGCAGCATCCTGGAGCTGATCACTGCTCTCTCACAGCCATCTCGTCACAAAAAGGAAAGTTCTCCAACCASCAGCCTGTCATGTGCTCAGGACAGCCTTTCAGTTTCTTTTTTGCCTGCCTCTGGCCAGCAATGRGCTGATTTGGGGGTCAGGACATGCTTGCAGGAGCTGCTTAAGTTGTTCAGACAGCATGATYGGGAGCCAAAATACATCTGAGACAGACTGAGGGGTTATTGATGGCTCAGAGATGCTGGATATTTGTATRTCTGCTCCWTGACACYTGGGGAAATCTCAATGTRAGAAAAACAGCTCTGCAGMAGTTCTGTTGCTGGACCAAACCCATTTCATATACTGTAAAATATGGAGGGGGCAGCTCAGGGAATTGGCTCCATGGCAGKGCAGTGAAGCAGCTGGAGCTATGCTGATTCCTGTTGTCCAATGATGGGCTCTTTCCTGCTCACAGAGGAGATGAAATTAGATGAAGGAAGTCAATAGTTCACCTACATCCGTGGTAGACCACTGCTTTCAGCATTATTCCTGATTTATCAAATTAAGAGACTCAGACCTGTGGAATCTCTGCATGGAGAAAGCCAACACGTGTGTGCAGACACTCACTCATACATCAGGGCATCATCTCCTCCAAAAAACGTCAAAGTGATCACTCAGAGAGGGATGGCATCAATTCAGGCTGAGTCAGACACAGCAGGACAGGTTCGGTGTGCAAACAGCAGGGCAGCACTTACTGTGGAAATTGCTTTTGCTCAATTGCAGTATTTTAATCTCTTCCTGGCTCAAATGGCTCATCCTTCCAGGAACAGCTTGGAGACATTCAAGCTGTGGGATGTCACATTGTAGGGTAGAGATTCAGGGTCCCACTCACCTGTGCCAGCACTGAGCTTCTGAGAACCAGGGGCTGCTCCAGCCAGGGACAGAGCAAAGAGGGTGATGGAGAAACAGGCAGGACCACAGGACAGAAGAGCTGAAACCCAGCACTTCACTTCTTGTCTGGAAGTCTCTACAGCAGAGCCTGAGTCCCTCAGAAGGAAAAAAAAACAAACCATTTTAAAAGGGGACAGAAGAAGAGAGAAAACAGTGCAGTTATTGGTCCCAGCAGTCAGTCTCGTGTCACAGACTGCTGGTTCAGCTCAGGCAGCTGAGAGCACATCCCCTTCTGCAGCACTGCTCAGCTGTGATTTGAATAAAGCACTAGGTGGAAACAAAACTGTGGTTTTTCTCTAGAAAGAGATAAAAAAAACGATGGCCTAAAGAGAGCTGCCAAACAGCTGGAGATGGTAATTCAGCCTCACCCCAATTAATTTTTTGTCCACAGAAAGTTGAGGACCATGTCCTACCCTTCCTCTGGCTGCTGATGGGATTGTTTGGATGTCACTGTATGACTCCTAAAAGCTCCCACAACATCGAGATACAGAACATGCTGCTCACTTATCTGTTTATTTCRGTATGCTTTGCCAAAGAAAAATCAGCAAAGAATTAATTAACAGCAATTATTTCTAGCAACAACAGAGCAGCCCTGCTCCAGAAGCCATGAAAACAACATCATGAGACCCCTGTGGCCAAAAAGCCTTTCTAAACAGGTGCAAAAATAAACAATTTTATAGCAGGGTATAAAAAGAGCCCAAGCCAGGCTGGGGAATGGCAGGAGAGCAACCATTTCCATGGCTGAGTCGGAGCAGTTGCCCAGGTGAGTTTTGTGAGGAGTTTTAATAAACAAACCAGAGCAGGAGCCCCAGCCTGAGTGAGAGAAGCAGCAGGGCCAGGTTATTGCTGCCACGGAGGGTTTACTACAACTGTCACCCCGTGTTATTGGTGCTGCTGAGGTGATTTACTGTCCCAGGCAGCCCAGCCCATTAGAGCTGTGATCTAAAGTACAGCCAGCTCCAGTTTCAGTGATAAACATCACCCCCCTGCCTATTAGTTGCTAAAATAAGCTGAAATAAAGCCATCAATCCAGACATCTCTGTGCTCAAATGAGTCCTCCTAGCAGGCTCCACCACACCTGCAAATCTCCTGCCATGCCTGCTGGAAGGACAGAGGTGGATGTTCCAGACACGCTCTCATTTTTCACCCACCYGGTTCTTTTTTGGCAGCTGGTGAAMTCAGCATCTCTGTCCCCTTGCCCAGAAGTTGCAGCTGCAGTGACCTGGTTSCTGGAACATCTCTGTGCTGCCCAGGCACACCCTCACCGAGGTCAGGATGCATTTCCAGTGATGCTCCCCTCCATGCTGCATCCCTGTTGCTGCAGTGAACAGTCCCTCTTTCCCAAACACAGTTTGGGGATGGAGCAAACTGAAATAAAACCCCCACTCCACACACTTGTACCACTCAAACTGACACCAGACTGTTCACACCTGAGCTGTGGCACTGCCTCTGCTCTGCTGTCACAGATCCTGCCCTGGCATTGGGAACTGGGCTGCATGGACCCAGCACACCCACAACTCTGGATCAAACA
>NW_026623789.1:88219-110892 GCF_030028575.1 Malurus melanocephalus | reverse complement strand
AGGCACAGCCTGGAGCCTGTAGGGGCTGGGTGCTAAGGACAAGGCTGAGGACAACCTGCTTAATCCAGAGGTTGAAACCAGCACAGCTTCACTCCCACCTCCACATGAAAGAGCAAAAGCCAAGGGAAACAACCCCAGCTCCCAGCAAGGAGCCAGCCTCATTTCACCCCTGGATTTCCCACTTGGTGCTTGTTCTTGGGTCAGTGAAGGCTCATTTATCAGTGGGGGTTTTGATCCTGCCTGGTTCAGCATCCTGACTTACCAGCAATTTTCTCAGCACTGATCTGATCTGCAGCTTCTCTGCAATCCTGAGTGGCAGCAGGATTTTTTTTTTTTTTTCCCCATCTGGGTCTGCCTGCCCAAAACCTGGCTTTCTCAGTGAGGTGAAATGCTTTTCCATCCACCCAGCAGTGCTACCTGGAACTGTCAGAGCAGCCCAGAGGGGAAGAGCCCTCGGTAGATTGGCAGCAGATGGTGCAGCACACAGCATCACATCAAATCCTCAGGGCCATCCTGGTGCCCCAGATTCAGCAGTGCCATCATTCTCCTGCCTTGCCCACTAAGGAGAGATGGTTCCAAACCCTGCAGAAAAGCAGAGCATGGTTTAATAACAGAGAAATGTAAATTGAGCAAGCAGCACGRGGCCTGACTCCCTGGCAGAGCACCCCCTCCCATGCTGCTGCCTTCCCACGTGCTCTCCTTGTTCAGCAGCTCTGCGAGCAGCATCAGAACTGGGTGTGCCAGCAGGTTCCTGTTGAGGAAAGGAAACTAGAAATCCTCCAGAAATCAGGGCTGTCAACTCCTCGAGGTTACTAAAACAGACCAAGGACTCAGTTGCCCAAAGAGGCTGCAGAAGCACCCCCACCACGTGCTTTTWAAACCCATCAAGGTGGAGTGAAAAGCCTGGGTCATTCTGTCTCCTYGCTCTCTTCACCCCCTGCTCTATCTTTGCAAGGCCACTCTCCACCACTGCTCCCATCTGACTTTACCAGAATTCAGAAGGATCTGAGCAGAAGCTTTTCTGCAGGGTTTTTTTGGTTTTTTTTCCCCAGCACAAGGTGTTTTATGGGAAATAAAACACCTTGAGGTGTTCCCTTTGAGGTGGKAACAGAAAGGCTCCTTGTGCAGGAATCCCACTGGAGGTGGGGAAGGGCAGGACACCAAGGGCTGCATTCAGCCCTCCAGATTTGATCAGCTGAACTGTTTTACCTCACAGAGAACYGTGGCCTTTGTTGGGTATGTGCTGCATGCCAGGCTTGTCATTCAGCCAAGCCCAGCAGGAATCAGCAGGCGTAAGATTGATGCACCTGCTAATGCAAATCCCAAAATYTCCTGGATAATGAGAGCGAGCACAACCATCAGAACCTCCAGGGAGAGCCATAAAAACCTGTCCCTGTRTCATCATCGGTTCCAGGAAACAAAAAATGCATCAAGGTCTATCAAGTCGCCTGCACACACACTYATTGGCCTTCTAGGTGACTTTCTATGAAGCTCCTATTTTGAGCAGTGATCAATTATGCATTTCAAGCCATATGGCACCTTCATTCCAGAAGGAAGGCATTTTGTCTTGAAATATGTAAGCTAGAAAATCTGCTGCATCCTGACAAAAATGCAACATTGCCAGTTACTCACAGAAGCAGAATCATTAAGGAAAAAAAAAAAAAACCAACAAGGTAAGTTTAGTCAGACATCCAGTTTTCACCAAAATACCTCTGAAGAGGAAATGGACAACTGCATGTGCACTTCCAGTCTTCTTTTAAATGAATCTGAGACACAGCTTTGATTGGGAAACCTGATCCAATATACAACATTCCCAGTTTAGAAAGATCTTTTCCAGAATGGATTTCCTCCAGGCACAAAATCATTGAACTCCTCTGGGGTCACTGGATAGATATGCTACAGACATGTCAGCACTCCTGCACACTAGCAGAAATATCATTCCCATCCTAGGAATTATAGATGAGAAATGTAGAAAAATACTGCTCTCCAGTGGAGCCAGAACACCCAAGGCACTTCTCAGAGCAGCAACAAGTGATGCTACAGACATTTTCTGTATGGCAGAGGCTGTTYCTTTTCTCATAGCCTCCTACAAYCCAGGTTTCATTCCAGAGGCTCAAYAAAAATARTGTTGCCTCTCAGTTCTCTGCTTGGAGTGAGGCAACAATCAGGTGAAATTTAAGAGGTGCTTTAACTCTAGCTGCCCTCACCTGGTTAAGCCAAAACCAAAGGCAGCAAATTCAGCAACAATCCCTCCCCAGCAGAGGCACAGCCTCACTCTGCTCCTACAAAGGACTTTGGACCATGGACCACTTCCAGAGCAAGCGCACGAGGCTCTCTTTGTGTGGGCTTTTTCTGTGAAAGCACACCCAGAGCTCTGGAAATGTTTATTAAACCCTTTCTTCCTGGTTCTGCAGGTCAGTGTGGTTGTTTGGAGRGATACACCTAAAGCTCAAGGTCTCCCAGGAAGACGGAACGATGGTTAACTCGCAGCAATGTTCTCTCTGTAAATAACTGCTGTGATCAAGGTTAAGCTCTTTGTGGTTGAGTGGATTTTAATCTGAGCAAAGAATGTGTGGGCAAAGCTCTGCTGATCCAGAGCCCTCCAGGGACTCCCTGGGACGGATCCCAAGCAGCTGGGTGCCTCATTAGGGTGTGAATGAGGCTTTGCTGCAGAAAAGCTACAGGAAAGACAATTACAACTCGCTGGCTTATTGATTTCTATTGCTATGGCAACAGCTCACACAGATCTTCACTCCACACTTCCCCCTGCTTCGGGCTATCCCTTCCACACCTGTGCAATGACATCCAGGYTGGCAGTCTGTACGTCAATCCCAGCTGAACCTCGATTCCCACTGCTTTCCCCATCTCCAGGTCGCAGGATCTGTCAGCAGGTGGAGCTGGCACAGCCAGCCCCTGGCAGGCTGCTGGCAAAAAGATTGATGCACTGGTGTGGGACCACTCCCACAGCACAGCAGCTCATCAAATCCACACAGATCTGCCAGGAAATCAGTGTCCCTGACAAACTGCCTCCCCTGGAGCACAGAATCCTCAGTTCAGCCTTTCCAGAATACAGATTTTTCCCAATTTGGTGACAGGCTCCTGGAGAGGTTCCTCTTTGGGTTGGCTATGAACCTGCTGCTTTCATTTAGCTTAAACCCGGCTGTCAGTTTAAAGAAGCACAAACCTGGATACCRAAGTAATGCTAAAATAAAGGGGTTTCTAATGGAAAGGTTTTAATTAATGATCTGTATGTTGGAATGGAATTAACTGAAGAGCATTGTGGGAACTCTCCCAACATGACACTGGTGTTGTTGGGACTTGTCCCATTGCATAAGTTGGAAAAATCATTTGACCCCAGGTCTGGCATTAATGGGTTTTCCTCACCACTTCTCAGCTGCCTTAGATCCCAATGTCTGATGWTCCTCAGCAGCTCTGAGCTTACCTTACAGCTCCACTGAACACATTCTGTTCTGCAGCCAGTCCTTACAGCCAGGAGAGATGTGCCTCTGAATTTTCAGCTATCCACTCACAGCTCTTGTCCCGGCATGAGGGGACAGCAGCTGACTCACTGTGCTGGGAGCAGGATGAAATGTGCCCATGGATCTGGACAGGATGAGGATGTGATTTTAGGGTTGGTGAAAGGTGCAAATCTCTCACCCCCACAGTCCCTATGAGGGTGGCAATCACTCAACACCACAAAAACCTTTCCTCTGTTACAACCCCAGGACAGAGCAGGAATCATTGTCTCAGGAAAAACACAGATGGAACTGGTGAAGGAACTGCTTGGCCAAACACAGGGCAGAGCAACATCCAAAAAATGAAACTACCACTGATAACAGCCCAGATTACTCCCCCACCACCGGTGCATTCCTTCAGACCCACCAGGAATTCACTTTCCCTTRTAATATTCAGGGAGCACAGGAGCATGAAATTTGATTTCTTTCTTCTGAAGATGCTGGAGATTATTTTCATTCTAAAGAAAGAAAGCTCTTATTCAGTGGTTTAATATAAAGTCCTTTAGTATCTGTAGCAGCAACACAATCTCTGCTTTCTTTTCTATAAATGTACTAATCTCTGCAAAGGATATAATTTGAAGAGTAGAATGAAGTGGAATAAAAATATACAGCAGAGGCAAATGTCCTTTTCARATAGGAACCTGCACTCTGTTCCATCAGATAGACAGAGCAACAATTTAAATCTCAGCCCCAACCATCAGTAAGAAGAGCAGAAAAGGTTCTTTCAGCCTTCCCCAGAACTGGGGATGAGCAGATGCACAGGGGAGAGAAGCAGAAGCAAAAGCAGACAGCAGGGGAGGTGAGATACAGCAAAGAGAGGACACCAAATAAAGAGGGAAGCGTTGGAGGCTGCCTTGGCAGACAGAGTGTGCATGACTGTCTGCAGGCCCTGACCCTAAATGCCAGAGCCAGACACACAGAGAGAGGATTCACTGGGTTAAAAACAAAAACAAAAAGAGCAGGGGTAACAGGGCAGAGCATACAGTGGAAAATATAGCCAGTAGATTTATAAATTTACTGCCTGCTTGAAATTTCTAGGGGGCTCAAAGGCCAAATTATTTCTGCTTGAACTCAACATTAATTAAGAAAGATTCAATTGCATTAGAGCATGCAACTATTCCACTATTCCCAGTTAAATGATGGAAAAATTAGGTGAACACCTGCATGATAAATAACAGCAGAATCACTCTCTGATGGGTGTCTGGAACTTGAAATACTCTCCCAACCATGATGGAAGATTAAATGACTGAAAAATCACCCCACCCAAGGACTCCCACAGTGCTCAAGTACCTGCCACAGCAGGGTGAGATCACCCCAGGGATGGGGTCTAATACCTGTATATAATAAAAAACAATTTTWAAGTAAACAACAGCTTTATTTCCACCTGAAAAGTAACTGCTGTGAGCAMCAGTGCTGCCYACATAAGCTTAATTAGTAGTTCAARACCTACACAATAAAGGATTGTTTGGTTTGGGTTATTGTCCTCTTAAAATAAGACTTCACTCTTCTTACAGAGACTTGGAGAACACTTTGGGCTATAACTGTTTTCCTGCTAGAGAAATTAAAAGAAAAAAAGTTAAGAAACACTTGTGCAAAGCAGAGAAAGGCAGTACTTTTGCTCATTTAAAAAAAAAAAAATCTTATTTTGGGAAAATTAAGGAAAAAAAAGGCTCTTTCAGAAAACACTTCCTATTGCAATATGAACAGAATGTACAATATGTACTACATTAAGAAGCTTTCCCTTCATGAGGAGCAAAGTTGTCTGTCATCACAACTTCTCAGGTTTTTCTTCTGATTTCTCATTTATCAGGTCTTTAAATCCCAATTTTTCCAGTGGTTCATTAGCCATAAGTTGCCTAAATAAAAAAAGAAGAAAACAACAAAAGAACATTTTAGAGAACACAACCAATAATAAAGAGAACAGCAGCATTTTCTATTTAATTTACTATTATTCACCCAAAACAAATSCAAGACATCTATACAGAGTGACTGCTATTTAGCAAGACCTCAGAAACTTCAGTTTTAGAAAAGAAGCATTCAGGGATTATTGTTTTTTTCTCCTTAATAGTGGTTTTCCAATTAAATGTGTTGTTTCCTGATTTTAGGTAGTGAGTAAGAGTTTCCTCAGAAACTGACCTGAGTCCTGGTTATCTTTAATTAACACATTGCATAAGAGCTTCCTAAAATTCTACCAATGCCATTTACATTTTCAAGTGAATACGGTTTTGAACAGCGTTTGTGGTGCCACCGAACTTTGCTGTAGTGATTTTCAAATTTGTTTTTAATCTGCTTTCCTCACCACCAGCCCATGCAGTGTATTTCCCCTAAATATAGGGAAATTTATGCATTTCCCACAGTTCCCTGACTTCCCCTTGCACAGAAAGCATTGCAAAGCAATACATGAATGGAAACATCCCTGGAAAACCAACCACCAACACTCTCTTCACTTGAACKGAGCAACAAGTTAAACTTTTAACTTGCCATCTTGAATCAATTTCTAAGGAGCTAACAGGCAAAATTATTCCCACTTGAACTCAGTTTTAGTTAACTCTGTTGCGTTAGTGCATGTAAGAAAAATACCACTGGCTCTGATAATTCATGGTTAAGTTACACACAACACTTTGAGCGGTCTGGAAGACCTACTCAGATTGAGAATACCAGGCAGGAGAGCAAAGTRAGGGACGAGTTAAAAGTTTAACTTGTAACCACAGCTAGGAAAAAAAAAAAAAAAAGCTTCACACTGGCCGTTGTGTAGGGTGGAAGCTGGCCAGGATAACACGCAAACCACAAGCCGGGTAAGCTGCTGATGCCACACGGGGCACCTTTTCCCTTCATGGCCAAACAGTCCCCGCTGTCCCCGCGTGTGGCGGTGTCACTCGCCTGTCCATGCGACACTCCAGGTAGGCCATGGCGCTCTGCCGGCACGCCGCGCTCTCGTAGCCGCTGTGGCGGAGACACTCCATGAAGCGCTCCTTGAAGGCGCTGCACTCCCCTGTAAAACACACAGCGAGATCCGTGCTCGGGGGTGGCTCTGGGGTGGCCCGGGAGTGGCCCGGAGGTAGCCCAGGACCGGCCCGGGGGAAGCGGGGCAGGCCCGGCGCTAGGCCGCGGTACCGCACCGAAGTGATCCAGCGGGAACGCGCCCTTGTCCGGCGGCCGCGGCGTGAAGCTCTTGGWGCTGAAGTTCATGGCGGTGGACATGTCGCCGGCGGAGGGTTGGACACGGTGGCTGTGGTCACTCTGCCGGTCACTCGCCCGCTCGCTGTGGTCACTCGCCCGCCCGTTCCCGCCGCCGGGGGGAGCCGCACGCCGAGCGCATCGAGCGGGTCACGTGATCACCGCCGCGAGCAGGGGGCGGGGCCTCGCCGCCATGGAAACGGCGTCGCCGTTGCTATGGCAACCAAAGCCGGCGGGAGCGATGCGCGCGTTGCCATGGAAACGACGCCGCCCGCCATGTTGGGCCSGGCCCGCCGGCCTTCAGGGMTCCGGCAGCATCCGCGAAATAAACSGATTCCYYYKCAYAAAACCCGKGTTAGAGCCCGCATTCGCCTCTGAACGCTCCSGATGGTTCTGGTGTTTGTCCAKGGYTTTGATGAGCCTCGTGGGTCSCTTCCAGCTCAGGGTATTCTGTGATTCCTTTCTGAGAGTGATGGTCGTGGGCTGTCTGTCTGTGGAGGGATCGGGAAAATCGGTCTGTCCCTGGCATTTGTACATTGGGAAATAGAGGGGGAAGAGCCAAACGTGGGGTCTGGTGTCAGCAAACCCCCTCACACAGGACCCAGCCTTATGGAGTCTTTCCTGTTTCTATCCAGGGCTGAGGTCCGGCTCCTCATTCCCTCTGCCCAAAGAACAGATTCCTCACCAGGCCCTGCTGAGCTCTGGGTCTTGACTTAAAAGCCCATTTTGTGTGCCCAGCTGTGGCTGGTGTGCGATCCCAGAGCCCTGGGGATGCAGGATCAGCTCCCTTGGAACCCAGCAGGGTTTTGGATGGGCCACCCCCATTCTCAATCATCACCACCCATTGTGGCCAAAATGTTGTTCCTCATCCCCTGTTAATCCTCATGGTTTAAGCTGAGCTCAAACCCAACAGAGAGCACTGAGTTGATGCCTCCTACAAGCAATGGGAGAGCACACGGGTTCCCATCATGTGGTATAAACGCTGAAGAGATCTGTAAAATCAAGCAGGTTTTGGCAAATGTTTGAGAAATAGCGACCTTCAAGATCCTCAAGATGTACAACAAAGAAAAACAGCCCTTTTGCCTGCAGGTTTACAGCACAAGCTCTGCAGATTCACAGTCTCCTTCATGAGAAATAGATTTAATTTAACTCACCGAGTGTTAACTGTGGATTATGCTGGTATTTTTTCTTCTTTGCCCATAGCTGCACTTGGTTTAAGACAGTATTTTATCTGTTTTAAGTTGATTTTCTTTCAATTAAATGACTGAGCTAAGCAGAAAGAATTCAACGCTGGGAAAAAAAAAAAAAAAGAAATAGCTTCAATTTTTAAGGACACCCATTATGGAAATATTAACTGCAGCTCCGTTTAAAGTGTCTTTTGTTTATGCTTTGATTGCTTTCTTATTACAGTATTGAAATTGTAAATGGAAAATTACACCATGTTCTATTACATAACCAACAGGTTTGCACAGCTTGAAATATAAGGTTTTATTATTAGGTTTTCAGGGCTGTGAACAATAGATGGGTTTTACTATACAGTAAATAGCACTTTTCCACTTGACTTCGTTACAACACTTAATGGGAATAGTGAGATACTCCTCTTTCATAAATACACACAGAAAACTCTCTCCCAGATTTCAGACAACTGAGCAGCAGGGAGGTAATTTTGGTTTGTCTGGACAAGTTTAACTGAATTGTCAAGGCACTTGGTTTCAGCAAAATGCCCAAATTACGTTCCTTACCTTCTGTCACAGTGGTTGACTTGCTGATTCCCCATCTGATGAAGGAAGAAGTCAAAGGAAAAAGATGTGCTGAGATGGCACAGTGGAGTTATCCCCAGACAGACAGCAACAACCCTTTGCAGTTCTGTTTAAAACCTTTATCTGGATGGTGGAATTAGGTGCACCCTCAGTGAGTTTGTAGATGACACCCAACTGCACATGAGTGTGGAAAAATTGTTTTCTCAAACATTGGAATGGGCTGCCAGGGCAGAGATGGAGCCACCATCCCTAGAGATATTTAAAAGCCATGTGGCACTTGGGGACATGATTTTAGCAGTGGCCTCAGCTGTGCTGGGGGAACAGTTGGACTCAATGATCTTCAARTTCTTTTCCAAMAAAAATCATTCYATGATTCTCTGCAAAAGCTACATCAACTTGCTATATTTTATTATATCCAAATGGATTTTTTTTGCCTATTCATTAACTCAGCGTTTTTTGGAGWCTTAAATGTTGTTACTCAAATTCAGGGCAAGTATAGTAGCAGGTGTTTAGTTATTATTACTTAATGTTTTTATTGAAAATTCCAGTTGTATATTCTAGAATTTCCTTTAAAGGTGCAGGTTGTCATGCAATCTAATACACATGCTTTAGCAATTTAGGATATATTTTTCCCAAGGAGATCAAATGAAACCCCCATTAGATAATCATTGTGAAGAAAAAAAAAATCCTCATTTGTGGATTAAACCAWCCAGTTCCAAAAGAACTCAACAAAAACAGAGCCACAAAGAGCAGTGCCACAAACAGAGAATTAAATGCTTTTCACACGTTACCTTTCAAAGGAGTGAGAGACTTTGACAGCATCAGGGAAATCTGAAATAGCAGCTTCAGTGAGAAGGTGCCCATTGTACAAGGGAGATCAGCTAATTCSTAAGGCAGGCAGTGTTTCACACTCTGGAGTCCTGAGCCCCTGCCAAAAATCAGAATGCTCAAATTAGAAGACTTCCCAAACTAGGGAAAATCATGGATCTTGCTCTTTCAAGTTACACAGCTTGATAGACTAAAAAAAAGCCAAAAATCCTTTGCTTGAATCAGAGCTCTTCATGATTAATTATGGACTAAAATGACATTTTAAACTCTGCTTTTCCAGTGTTGCCAGACAGTGCTGAAAATTTGTTCTACTATTGGTGTTCAGCCATCATCTGGACAAACATCACTTCAGAAGGAGTTATTACACACTCACCATTACCTTTTGGAAGCACCAAGTTGAATAATGCTTCAAAGAACTTTTATTCATTTTYAYGGGCAGGGTAAAGTCTGTGACTTCYATTATCTTCYCTCTCACACCACACTGCCTCCTTTAAAAGCCTGCAGACTCAAATTATCAGGTAGTTAATTGGAAAATAATTTATTGACAGGCCACGAAAGGCTTGGAGCAAAGCACTAGGAGATTTCGCAGCTTGACTTGGGATACCTGCAGGAAATTAATGAGTTGAACAAGACCAAGCACATTCAGATGCTGGAATTTGTGCCCTTGAGACTGCTGTTCCCAGCCCAGGCACAGAACACACCTCAGAGAAACATCCTTCCAGGATCACTCATTCCTCCACCTCTCCTCTGTGAGCCAGCTCTTACATAAGGCCTCTTGCTACATCGCTGCCACAGGCTGTTGTAAACCATTTTTCTCCCTTTTAATTCAGGTTCCTAGACGAGGAAAAATGCAGAATATTGCCAGAATAGTCTGGGGAATGGGGATTTCTGTTGTGGGTGATAAATGGAATATTATTGTTTAGCASTTACAGGGAAATCGTAGTTTCATGCCAATAAGGTCAGGGCCTTAAATGTTATGTGCACTACAAAGATGTACAGAGTGATRGAGTGATAGCTCATTTTCTGTTATTAATGAGCCAAAGCCTCATCAGGTTAGAGAAGAACATTATGGAAATAGCAACGCTGCACTGAGAGGCGAAACAAACCTTCATCTGAAATTGCTCATTGCAGTTCTGGTACATCTGAATCCACATCTCCACCTGCATCAAGAGAGGGGCCTAAAAATGAGATGCTGGGACCCTGGYTCTGTAGATACCAACTAATTCTCATGATATGCCTCAAATTTCTCTTGGATTAATACAATTTGTGCAATACTTTGTTGAGATTGACTGAAGCCAGAGACCCAGAACAAAAAATCCTTGGAGCTATGTTGAGGCATTTCATTTATCAGTTGTATTTTTAAAATCAACTCTTCATAACCTGACCTACTCAATATTGACTTCCCAGGTCAGGCTGGCTTGATTTGTTGGTGTAAATGTAGATCTGGAAGATCATGGTCCTAGCTACACTTGCAGGAGATTTTACTGCAAATATTTTTTGTAGAGATGCATATTCAAAAGTACATTMCCAGCACCAAAGCCAAGGATGTCCCATGTATTTTCTCACTGAGTGAGACTCATGAAGGAATRGCATCTATTCAGTACCAGAGGGAGGCTTTTAAAGGCAAAAACATTCCCAAGAATGGTAAATGCTTAATACAAGTGGGAAATACTCTCACCTGTATTGAGTCTGTGCACAAGGACAATGCACTAATCTCATGCACAGATATTTTTATTTTCTTCTCCCAATGACCAGACTCATCACATACAATCTTTCAGCTCAGTATATGGGGGAAAAAAAACAAAACCAGGTATCTCTTTAAAAAAAAAATGCAGTGAAATAATAATTTTAAGAAATATTTTTCAGGAGTCTTTCTTCCCAAAGTAGATTTGTGACCCACACTGATTCATCAGATAAATGAAAAGAAATTAMCAAGTCATTTGTATAAAAATAAGCTTAGTGAACACTTGAGATACTAATCACTACCCTGCAGTGATCCTGTAAAAATACAGATTTGCAGGGTGGGAAGAAGTGGGTGTGATCCAATAAAACAATGCAATAATGATGAAAAATTGAAAGAGGTCAGAGTCKGAAAGCTTTTGATTTCTTTTTGCACTGGCATTTGTCAAGGCAAGCAAAATCCATTAGCAAGGAGCAGCCTGAGTTTTAACACATCTGAGTCTTTAAAAATGTTAATGTTTAATAGGGTGTGCTCAGGCTTTATATATCCCTGATAACAATGCACGGGCTGATAGGCATCTCTGAAGGCTGTAAATCAGTGCAGGGCCTTGCAAGGCACACAAGGTRTTCATTCTCAGGGTTTATTATGTTACAGCACTCATTGACTGAATTATGGCCTCGTAACAAGCCTTTCCCTGCATTATCCRATGGTTTCTGTGGCATTGTTTAACCCAGATCCCATCAGGAGGTGATGTGACCTGCTCCAGACATCAGGTACAGCCTCATTTTCCAGGAGGAATTGATTGAGCTGTGCCCACAAAATGTGCTCACTTGAAGATGGTTCTGCTCCAGGCTGGTAAAGAGACAAAGATGTGAGCAGRGAGCAGCATTTTCTCCCCAGTGCTGTTGGGATGCCTCACCTGCAGGTCTGTAGCTGTGGGTTGTGCTCAGGATGCWTGCTGGAAGTGAAGGGATGTGAGGAAGAAATGAAGATGAGGGCATCACACAAGCTGTATTTTAAAACTGCAAAGATTTTCTCCCTCTGGAGAGCTCATCCATCATTTCTCCCAGGCTGCAGGTCCATGGGCTCACTACACTGTCACCAGGTACAGCCTGAAGCTTCAAACAGATTGGAAGTTCTTGGGAAGGTGCTCTGGCAGCAGCCACCTCTACTCCAACAGGGCTCTGTGGAAACAGAAACAACAAATTTCCTCCTTTGGTACCCAAGTGGCCCCGTGCAGGGCTTTTTCCTCTCTCTTACTGCATATATAAAGTCTCAGTAGTCACACCATTTGCTCAGAGAAGAATCTGTCAGAACAGGAAATGTCTGGGAGAGGAGGGTGCAGGCCAAGACCTCACAGTTGTGCAGCAAATCTTGAGATGGACATGACCATCCATTGCCCTCTTTTCTTTGTCCACCCTGCCTGGTCCCCTCTTCTGCACAGGAAAATGAAAAACTCCCCTCTGATAACTTGKAGAGCAGGCAGACGTGCAGGCACCTCATTCATGTCAATCTAGTTAGACTTTATTGATTCCCCTTGCCTTTGGCTAATGTACTTTTATTATTATTAATAAATAATCATCATTTTTTCCATCAGCAGAGCCTGCACCGGGGAGCCTTGGAGAATTCTAGCGAAAGAATTATTAAACAAAAGATTTCTAAAGGGTTGAACAGCAGCACAGCTCAGTAATCTTCCAGAATCTTCAACTGGGGAGCAAAATAACCCCACTGGAAAATCTGTGAGAGCATCAAATCTGCTCCTTCCCCCAGAGCCAACATTTCTAAGGGTGGCTCCCTGYTGATGGTCACTTGTGCTGTGTTGTCACCCCCTGAGGATGCAGAGGGTGGGGGTGGCTCTTGGGGAGCTGTCACAGGGCACAGAGTTGGGACCCTGCCCTGCCAGAGGACCCTCTGACCTCTTTCAATTTTTCATCATTATTGCATTGTTTTATYGGATCACACCCACTTCTTCCCACCCTGCAAATCTGTATTTTTTTACAGGATCACTGCAGGGATGTGAGTCAGTACCTGCAGGGCCGGAGCTGTCTCCACGTGCTCCTCCTGGCTGGCAGCTCCCTGCTCCATCCTCAGTCTGATCCTGGCTCCTCCCAGCTGACAGGGATTCGGGATCTCTTTCCCAATCTAAACAGCCYGGAGGGGCAGTTTCTCCTGAAGGATTTCATGCAGCTGTTCATAAACAGAGAGAGTCATCACTGAATCCTGAGCCAGGCATGGCCATCCAGGCACAGAGCCCTGAAAACTGCAAAATAGTGACTGAGGGGGTTTCAGGGGAATTTTGGGATCGATGGTAGAGCATTTTGGGACAAAGGCAATAACAATGCTAGCAATGCACACACTGTGTCACTCAAGGAGGTGATTTTAGTAAAGGGAATCAGAGCTGTCTCCTGTAAAGAGATCTGCTCCTGTCAGCAATCCTGAACCAGCACATCTTGGTGCAACCACCATTCCAGCTTCTCCATGGCCAGTTTTGTCCTCCCTGAGGGTTTTCTTTCCAGCTGCACCCCAGGCCCTGCATTTCTGAGGGTTTTTCTTGCTGTGTCCTTCTTGCTCCATTGCATCACCAGGGGTCCAGCTGGCTCCTGTGACCTGGCCCAGTGACAGCAAYCCAGCAGGGTCCAGTCCCTGAATTCTGACCCTGAAACCACAGAGAGAACAACATGCCCATAACACAACTTTTCACTGGCAAACAAACACCTTGTCCCAGTGCTAGAGATGAAATAAAAGCTCCAGATTACGATAATCCATGGTTCAGAATAAAACAGGGTGTTTAATTTGGCAGGAAAAGGGAGTACATCTGGTCTRAGTGGATGTAAACAAGGCTGCAGAGTCCTTTTCTCTGTGCAAAGCCACTTCCCCAGAAGGTGTGTTCAGACAGTGACAGGAGGGCTATAAAGGGACCCCGAGATGCTCAAACCCAATCTGGATTTGGACATGGCCATGCAGAATTTCCTGCAGTACCTGGGCTCCAGCTCTCTGCTCTTTTTGGCAGCAGGGCTCTTTGCTCTCCTCTACTTTCTCTCCAGCTCCAAGAAGTCGGTTTGCAATCTGCCCCCTGGGCCACGACCTCTTCCTCTSATCGGAAACCTGAACGTGGTGGACCTGAAAAAGCCGTTCCAGTCACTGACAGAGGTAGGGACCAGAGGAAAATGGGCAATTCCTGGAGTGAGAAACACAGCTGGGAAAATGCACATGTGGTGGTGTTTGCTTTGTGTGGAGGGCAGCCATGAGGTTTGGCATCCAGGCAGGATGATTTTACTTTCAGAGGTGCACACACACATACTTATATTTATATACATAAATATAATACACACACTCCTTCCTTTATGCACACTCAAGTGTAAACTCCCTATCCTACCCATTGCAATCTGCTCCAGATTGTTGGTGTTTTGAGTCCTTCAGAGGCTGCAGGTAGAAGATTTGAGTTGGGCCAGACTCACTGCCACCAGAGCTCTGGGAAGGATGGGTGGATGGAAGGGATAAAGCAAGAAAAGGTCTCAACCCCACAGCAGAGGGCAAGGAGGGGTCCAATGCACACTTATTTCCAAAAATAATTATATTTCTGCAATGCAAAGCACAGCTCTGCCTCCCCAGCCCTTCCCCTGCACACTCTGCCCAGGATTGTTAACGACTTGATGCATGGATTTTATAAGTCTAGCTAAACAAATTGCTTTTTCATAAGCAGCTCCATGGATACTAATATTTCCAAAAGAGACAAAAAAATAAATAAAGCCAGGGGCAATGTTTGTTTCAGACAGTGTCTGCTGTGTTCCCATAGGGACCTGGGACCAGTCAGTGAGAATTCAGATTTTATCTGGTTGCTGTAGAGACAGTTGAGGTGCTGTGAGTGGCCTATCACATGCCCTGTGTGAATGCTGATTACTGGACACCAGGATGGGGTAAAATTGTGCCCAGAGAGCTCCTTCAGCCACTTGAAATCTGCAGTGAGAGGGCAGTGCAGACACTGAAATCCTCCAGTTGGCTGCAGAAGAAAGGGCATCCTGTACTGCCAAAGAGCAGAATTCCTACAGCAGGCACACAGTGCTCATCTCCCTTGATTTATGATGCAGAGGATTGTGTGGAGAGCAGTTTGGATGGGTTTCTGCTCCTGAGCTCCCATCTGATCCTGGGGATGTTTGAGGATGTTGGTATGAAACTATTTCTGAACTATTTTTGGCAGTGCTGGGGGATTTTATGACACAAACACCACGTGAAAACACCGGATTATATTCCTATAAACTACCAAGAAGATTTATTTGGCCTTTCAGGCCTGCCACATCCAATGCTTGTGCTGTTGAGTAAAACAAGAGGCTCAAATGCAAGGAGATGGCCTTCCAAGAGGCTCAAATGGTTTTCCAAGAGGCTCAAATGCAAGGAGATGGCCAAAGGAAGGTTTGGAGCAGCTGTGATTCCCTGCCCCTGGCTCTGTGAGCTGCCAGGGATGAAAGAACCGCTGCTAATGTTATCTCCCAAGCCGTCAAACCACCGTTTGATGAAAACAAATTCAATTTGTCCGCTGTAATAACAGGAGCTGCTTCTAATCTGAAATTCAATTTGTGGAATGTATCTAATGCATAGAAAATGGTAACCCAGGCACATCAGAAACAAGAAGACATTTGGAGTGGATGGCTTGCAGTGTGTTCAAACCAAGTCTGAAATACCAAGTGAATGATTAGCTTGTCAAAGCCACCTTTCTGGGTAACAGATGATTCATATTTAATTTGCTATAAAAGCCTAACGCTCCTGTGACATTATCTATGCTTCCTAGTCGGATTCAAGTTTCTGGTGGCCAGCAAATAATTTCGTGATGACTTCAACACTACCCACCTTGCCATAATTAGAGGCGAGTACTATCCTGAAAGAAAGAGTTATTGTCTGCCTTTGTTTTTGCAGTGTTTGTGGCTTCAGCCTCCAAGGTGTGTGCACACCCTGCTTGCCTCAGGTCACCAGCACTACAATAAACAGGCCTGCCTGCTGCAGCATTCTCTAACCAGCCTCCCAACGTGGTGCTGCTGGCCTGTTGCTGCAGAACACCACAGGAATGCAGTGGCATTTTATTGACTGCCCTGATRGGAGCAGTGATAGCAGACACCTTGTTGTGCAAACAGGGTGCAAGCAGAGATGCTGGCAATCGATAGCTGCTGCTCACTGCTTGGATTGCAGCAGCACCTGGAGACTCCAGGCAGGGCTGAGAGGCTCCTTTTGACTAAAAAAACCACCTAGGGTGGTCAGAACGAGTGTTTGAGTCCAGATCTGGCTTTGAATAAATGTATTTATTCACTCTRACAGCTCTCCAAGATATATGGCAAYGTCTTCACTGTGCATTTTGGACCCAGGAAAGCCGTGGTGCTGGCTGGATAYGAAACCATCAAGGATGCCCTTTTAAATCATGCTGAAGAGTTTGGAGAGAGGGCAGAAATACCCATATTCAGGAAAATTRCACAAGGAAAAGGTAACTGACCTTTTGGTTGGATAAGTTTTGTTCATTATATTCTCACAGCAGAGTATTKTCCTCTTACAGATCACTCTGTGATCTTAGGGGGAACCAAGAAAACCTTACAAATGTTTGTGAACCTCACTGACAAAAGGATGTTCCACCATCATTTCAGGCATTTCATTCAGCCATGGAGAGCTGTGGAAAACCATGAGAAGATTCACCCTGTCCACACTGCGAGACTTYGGAATGGGAAAGAGAACCCTTGAGATCCGAATCCTGGAGGAAGTAAACTCCCTTATCAAGTATTTTGAATCCTACCRTGGTGAGTGTCAAGTGTTTCATCCAGAGGCAGAGAACAGGTCTAGCAGAACAATAAAGATTCATGAACGTTTAACTCTGAGCAAGTGGTATCTCGTGGTTAAAGTTCAGCAAATGCTGCAGTGGGTTGTTGAACAAAGGCCTTAAAACCCCAAAACAGTTCCTTGCTCTGCATTTTGGGTGGGGAATGAGTGTTCTTTGGGAGCTCAGGACTGCATTTCCATAGGAAACCAGACTGAAATGAGCATAATCACATTCTCATTTGTTTTCATTGCTTGAAATACAGGGAAACCATTTGATACGAAAATGATACTCAACAGTGCTGTATCCAATGTCATCTGCTCTATTTTGTTTGGAGAGAGGTTTGAATATGATGATCCRGTATTTCTAACATTGCTGAAGCTGATAAACCAAAACACTAAGCTGTTGGGCTCCCCCATGGTGCTGGTAAGGGCTTAATTTTATATTTTAGCTTTTAGTTTTTTTGGGGGGATATCCTGTTTCCTGTGTTTGTTCTCCTGGCCTCCYACATCTTGCTTCTTGAGAATAAGAACATTATCAGCCAGTCAGCCTGCACAGAATCACATCTGTGGTTCTGTATCTGCAACACACAGATTCCCAGGTCCTGYACTCAGTCTGTGAAGCTTATTAGTAAAAGTAAAAATGCCCCAAAGTCTGCACAAAAGGAACAGCTTTACCCTCTTTGAAGAGCAGAAGCACAATCCCAAACCTGCCTCCTTGAATTACAGAAAGAACACTCTATTTCTGCAGGAGTCCAGGGCTTCTTGGACTGTAAAAGTGGGGAAATTATAGCCTGAAATGTCAGGGCATAGGACAAGGGACCAGCAGTGAGATTCAGATACCAAWATGTGCTCAAAAATGCCACTTCACAGTAAGACTCCTCTTGCTCCACAGTTATATAATTTCTACCCATYCCTTGGATTTCTCTCTGGAGCTTCCAAGACCGTGCTACAAAACATCCGTGAATTGAATGCTTTTCTCCAGAAGCTCTTCCAGGAACACAAAGAAGAGCTTAATGAAAATGACTTAACAGGCTTTGTCGATGCCTTTCTGATGAAGCAAAAGCAGGTACTTTAAAGCTGATTCTCAGTGTCTTTCTGTTCCCTTAGCTCTGACTTATTCTCAGGATTGGTCATCTGTCAGGGGCTGGGAGTGAGTGGAAACAGAAGAGCTGCAGAGAGCAGAATATTCAGAGCTCATACTCACAGTGAGCTGTGCTGTATTCACTCCATGTCCCCACTGGAACTGCTGGTTAAAGGAATTTGGTTGTGGAGACATCCCACATGGGTGGAAGAAGTCACACACAGGGAGGAGATCATCCCAAACCTTCCTGCAACAATGGCACAGTGAAAAAATGTGTGGCAGTAAATGATATGCAGACCTGGGGGTTACACCTGTGCTTGGGAGCACACAAATTCCACACAGTACAGAACAAATGTTTCATTTTCCAGCACATTTAAAGTCACAGAAAGCCAAAATGCTGATAAAAATAGTAACAACACAGTCACACACGGGTATAATTTTCTGTCGAAGTTATGGTGATTCCCCACATGTTTTGAAGGAGTCAAAGAAACCCCACACTGCGTTTGACAATGGAAACCTGGTGTTCACAACCCTGGACCTCTTTGCTGCTGGGACTGAGACAACATCCACAATTGTACGCTGGGGGCTGCTGCTGATGATGAAATATCCAGAAATTCAGAGTAAGGACGACAATCCCTCGTACAATTTGCTGTTGCATGCTTAAGRCTTTGGTTGTGGAAGGGAGTGGAACTCATTCAGTGTTGCCTAGAGTAATTATTGTGAGTGCTCTGAGAGAGATAACAGCCATTGACTTTAGGAAGGAATTTTATTCAGGTGGATTGCAGTAAATCAGCCTGAGTGGGAGAGGCTGAGGGGCAGTCCAGAGTTCCAGTAAAGCTCTTCTGTCGTTATTCACCTGCAGGCTACGGACTTACTGACGTCATTAAAGGTCTCCTCAGGAGCTGATCCTGATCTGRTTTCTGTTGCAGGTTATGGGGTAACAAAGGTGTGTAATGAGAGCCAGGCATGTGATGGATGGTGGTGACTCCATTCAAGCTGCTTTAGCTCCAAACAAACGTGAAAGAACCCCACCATGCCCTGGCTAACCCACTGCTGCCCTCCCCAGATATTTACAGTTTTCCCTTTTCTTCATATCTGCCAGACTAGTAGCCATTTCAGTTGCAAGATGAGATTGTTATCAGCTTTTTAATCCTTCCTTCYCTCCAAGGAAAGATTCAGGAAGAAATGAACCGTGTCATTGAACCAGGAGAGCTGCCTAARCTGGAGGACCGGAAAAAAATGCCTTACACAGAAGCAGTAATACATGAAATACAAAGGTTTGCCAACATTGTCCCCATGGGTGTATCACGATCAACTCCCAGCGATGTGAATTTCCGAGGCTTTGTGATTCCTAAGGTGAGCTCTGAGAATGATGCTGCTCAGATTCCTCACAGTTTTGTTCAAAGCAGATGAAGAAACAGATAAATAACTAAAGACACGGTGATGCATGGTTTAATCTGTGCTGTGACCCTTTGCCTTGGATCCAGGGTAATTATTATAAACATACAATGGGTTGTGGTCTGGTACAGCTGTTTGAATCACGGATAACCAGAGATTTAATTAAATCCCACTGRTTTGAATCTTTCATGTCAAATGTGGAACTTTTACCCCAACACCTTCATTGAAAGATCTGACTCTGTAAGAAAGGAATGTTTTGTGGTCCAAAACCCAAAACAGAAGCTACTGAAAACAGACAGAGCTCCAGTAGGGAAGGGAAAAATTCCCCAGTTCTATTTTTCATGTCTTATTTGCCTCTTCACGTTAGAAAAAGGAAAAGAGTCTGGSTCAAGTAGGGGAATGATCTCCCCTTCCCTGAGTTTCTTTGACCCCTTTCAGGGTACTGAGATTATCCCACTGCTGACCTCTGCTCTGAAGGACGAGTCACACTGGAAAACCCCRGACCAGTTCAACCCTTCCCATTTCCTGGATGCCAATGGGAACTTCATTAGGAGAGAAGCATTTATTCCATTCTCCATAGGTAAGAGGGATGTGGGTGTACCTGGGGCCAGCCTAGTGGCAGTTCCCTTCGATTATTTCAGGAAAATATGAAAGCCAGGGACACAGAACAGAGGAGAAGGGATTTATGATCATTTCTCCTGTCCACWGTTGCTGTAGGTAACCATGTCTTTGGGAGAGCTGGGACACACTGAACTATTTCACATAACTATGAGCTTCTGTGTAGTCTGAGACCAAGCCAGCAGCACCTCAAATATACAAAGAGAAGGAAGGGAAAATTTCCTACCTGAGCAGCCTGCTCCTCCAGACTGTACCTCCAGTTCAGAAGGCCTCAGACATCAACACTAACAATTACAATGCTGATCATTAACTTCTCCCCTGGTTTTTTCAGGTCGAAGGGCTTGCCTTGGTGAAGGACTGGCTAAAATGGAGCTGTTCCTCTTCTTCTCGAGCTTGCTCCGCAAATTTGTTTTCCAACCCCCTCCAGGAGTGGATAAATCAGATCTGGATCTCACTGCAGATGTTGGCTTTACCTTGAMTCCCATGCCTCACCTGGTTTGTGCTGTGCCCTGTCAATGAGCAAACATGCCATTAGAGTAGTGAACACCTCAAGCTTGAAAGCAAATTTAGTTACAGCGGGGAAAAGCTGTCTGTCCCTGAGCTTTAGGGGAAGGAAGAYATTGGGCACTGTCCCTTTTCTCTCATTCATGACATTCTCTCCAAAAGCTCTTGCAGTGTCTGTATAATGCAAACCCTTCAGGCAGCACTGAGTTCTGCTCTCAGAAAYTGAGATTCACTCCTGGAACAGCACATCAGAGATGCTGTTTTCAGGACAGTTYCAAAGAATTTAAATGCCTTCAAATCTCCTCTGTAGATGTAACCCATCAGAGCTCACCCCTGRCAGCCTCCATGGGGAATTTCTCAGCCCAAAGTCCAAGCCTAGGGCAGGGTTGGTTATCGATGGCCCAGCTGGAGACAAGAGACACCCAATGGATCAGGAAATCTCCTGGGGTTGTTGTTGAGCTGAGCCTTGGACTGAGCTCCCATTGTGCCTTATCTTTATTACAGAGCCCCAGACACACGGGTGTAACATGGGCTGCTGCCAGGACCCAGGCACGGGACAGTTATCAGAAAACATCTGAGTGCTTTGGGAAGTTTTTTCATTTACAGTTTGGTTTTTTTTTTTCCAACTCACAGCAGGAACTTCATGCTGAACAGCCTGTTTATGATGGGGCAATGGAGCAGCTTTCTGTTCTGCTAGGAAAGGCATTTCCAGCACTCCCTCAGCCCTCCTGGCTTCATGCTGGCTCTGGCACTCATCCAATCCCTCCCTGGGCCACTTTAGACCCCTGAACTGGCACAAAGGGAGCACCATGGCAGCTGAAGGGCTCCTGAATCAGCTGTGGCAGTGCCAGGGCAGTGGGGCTGGGGATGGGCAGCAGGACTGGCCACCAGRGAGCCAGGACTGGCCACCAGGGAKCCAGGACAGSCTCAACCCYTGCCCCACTGGCACCTCAAGAGCTGCATTTGCTCAGCAGATCCTCTCCACCCTTCACAGGGAGAAAGAATCCTTCAGGGAATGAATCAGCTGCCCTAAGGTTGTAATTTCTCACTCTTTCCACTGTCTGCAGGGTGAGCCATCACCCACAGGCTCCTAATTCCCAATTTCACTCTCAATTAGCAGGTGTGCTGTGATGAACARGGACAATATTGTCCATTTGCCTGAAAATGGGGCAGCTATGGTAAACCYACAACATAAAACTAAAATCACTGTCATCTAAACCTGATCTGTGCTGTGAATGGAAGGAAAGAAAGGAGAAAGAATATGAAGAGRTGACAAAGTAGRGCRGYCTCTGGCCAAGACACTGACTCGATYAGCTCAYATGAGTAAAGGCAGCACTCTGATAGTTGTTCTGCACCATATACCTATCCTGGGGCTGCACTTGGACAGGGGCTGTGCCCCAGCCCAGCTCCAGCTCCTGGGCACAGCTCAGGGAGAGCTCAGCAAGCTCTGCCACGAGGAAGCCTCTGCTGCTGCRCTCGCTTGCGTTTGTTTTGCTGTTGCTCTATTTGCAGTCCAACTGCTGCGAGCCGGGCCTTATCACCTACTTAATCATTAAATATTTTGTTCTCTTGCTGTTGCTCTATCTGGTGTGACAGCATGAAGTTGAGTTCGGGTCAAACTGATAAAGCTGRGCTGCGCCACCTTTAATGCACCCACACGAGAGAGGCGAGCACAGGGCAGCCAGGAGCACAAAGAGTGACCARTGCTCATGGCCACAAACATCTCAAAGGGAATTGCTGAATTTCCAAATCCAGAGAGACACAGCTGCTGTGTGAGGCAGGATGTGGCTTGGCACAGCTCTCTGAGTGTCCCCTAAGAGGGTTCCTGTGTCTCTTGCTCACATGGAATCATCTCAGGATGATCTGAGTTATCCGAGGGATGCGCTGCTGGTCAAGGATGGGACTGGCAGGGATGGCACAGAGATTTGGGGGATTTAAGTCAAAGGATGCAGGGCTGGTGCTCACTGGCCCAGGCTGGCTGGCAGTGGTCACCTTTAGGTGGCTGACACCCAAAGCTCCACGTCCCCACCAGCACCAGCCGGGTCACAAACGGTGGCAGAACTCCATGTGGGCACAAAGGATGGAGGAGAACCAGGCCAGGAGCACCCTGAGGGGCTCGGCTGCCCCAGGAATGCACCCAGAGCAGTGTCAGCCTGGCAGGTGTTCTGTGCTCACCTCTGTGTGCTCAGGCAGGGCAGCACGTAGCCAAACACCAAACACGTACCAGACACATTAGTGAGACAGGAATTTCTTGTCATCGCAAGACTTTTACTTACCTTTGTCATTTTAATGCATTGCACTCAGAGCCTGGCTTG
>NW_026623789.1:82161-88164 GCF_030028575.1 Malurus melanocephalus | reverse complement strand
CAAAAAACCACAATGCACTCTCCCTGGTTTTTCTGAGTTCATTTAAATCTCTTTCTGAAAGGCCTTTTTATGAGTTCAGAGGCTCCCAGGGCAAGGATGAAACACAGCAGCAAAGCGTCACTTGTGCCCTGCAGGGTGCTGCTGGTCCAAGAACACCCTGCAGGGACAAACATTTTGCTCAGGCCCAGAGCATGTGCCATCACAAGTTCTGGTGGCAGTGCCCACGTCCTGCATCCTGTGCCAGCCGTGATCCTTTCCTGCCTGTTTTTACACCCCCTCTGCTCTCTGCTCACTGAACAGGCAGGGCTGAGTCATCCCAGGCATGCTSTGGGGGAAACCGTTGCCTCCAGCCCATTTCTTGGAAACTAATAAAAAAATAAATGCCAGAAATGTTGCGACACACTTGCTGCTGCTTCTGCTTCTGGGTGGCTGCTGTGCTGTCTCCACAGTGCTCAGGCAGCCCTGGTGATCATCCACCCTGRGATCCTGCTCCCCGTGCCCCATTCTGGATCAGATCCACCTCCTTCCCTGCCTTCTTTGCATTTGCAAGGCTGAGGACCCATAATTGCTGAATGATGGCCTTTATATGATCTAACCTTTGGACAAACGTTCCTGTAGCCTTGCGCTTCCTCATCAGCAAGGCAGCCCTTCCTGCCCTGAACAATCTTATTCCTTTGGCTGGTTATGCTCAGCTTCCTCCTGAAAACCACTATTCAACCAGGTAGACCTCAATTATTTTCTACAAGGCTTAAGCTTTTCTGTGGGATGCAAGCTCCAGGTGATTTGAATCTTTGCCTGAAAATCATTCTGTTCTCCTGTCCTGTTTCCCTTCTGGAGCCTGTCAGATCAGCTGGCTTCATTGATTTCACTTCTTCCCTCCATCCCTTAGAAGCTGCTCTTGCAAAATGAAGAATCCTCYCAGAAGTTTCAAATCCAATTTTGTCTTTCCACAGCACTCGTGAATCCACTCATGATCACTTGATCCAAGCTAATTTTCCATGGCTAGCTATTACATGTCTTCTGCTTCAGACACAAAGTCTGAAATCACATCCCTCCAGGGCAGTTCAGAGCTGACTTTATGAAGAAGTTTATGGGCTACAACTCCCCGGGGGCACTTGGGCTTTACCACTATTAACAACCTTTGATCTCCACTTGACACCAACAAAGCCAAAGTCTGCCGTAACAATACTGATTTTTCTCTCTGGTAACACAGAGATCTCAAATCCTACCTAAACCTGAATCTGGAGGTTCTAATAGGATTCAAAGAAGCTTTTTTTCATTTCCCTGTRTCAGCAGAGTGTTTGGAGGGTCACAATGCTGCTAATGAAGGACCTCGAGGTCTCGGGGAGGAGGAGGAGGTTATAGAGGAATGCCAAGCACCTTTTCCCATGTATATGTTCTTGCACACACATGCATGGGTTTGTAATTTGAAACTCTCTTTACTTCTGGACAGGCTTTGCAAACTGCTTAGACCACATTCTCTGAGGTGTTTAAAGAGGGTGGAGTATGCAGTATTTATTTAGGTACTCTACAAACCTTAATAAGAATTGAGTGCTTGTAGCAATTGCAGAGAGCAAACAGAAAGCCAGCTGGCAGAAWCCGAACAGTGCCACTGCATTTTTATTGCTTTTAACCCCAAAAACCAGATTATTACTAAAACAAAAAAAATGTCTTTTTTAATTTCATTTCTGTCTGATCCTGCRTTAGTTTGCCTGCTGTGTGCAGCAGTATTATTAGCTGTAGTCTATTTTTCAACTGGCTATAAAAATTCAGCTTTTAAATTACCTCCTGGTCCAACTCCTCTTCCGATCATTGGTAACCTGCACTTGGTGGATCTTAGAAGGCAAGATAAATCACTAATGAAGGTAGGACAAAAAACCCTRAACCCCGACCCTCATCRTTTTTAAAGCTGCCTGGGATGTATCAGTGAGAACTTTTTGTCTTTTTTAATTCAAACTAAATTGTGAAGGTGTGAAAATTGCTTTATAATATCTTTCTGGGATTCTGCTAGTCAATGTCTGTGTTGATGCAATGTAATTTAGGAGCAATCAACCATTAAAAAAAGACCTCTGGGTAATATGGGATTTCTTCATGTAATTGTGATGATGTACATGAAGTCTATAATGCTTGTGGGATTTGAAATATTAATTTGACAGCTYGGACACCCAGAAATCTCTTAAAGCATTAGGTTATAACTAACATGAAATTAAATTGCTTCCCTCCCTTATGSCCCGGAGATCTGGCAAGAGGAATTCCACCATGCAGTGACCCCAAAACTGCCGKGGGAAGAGCCAAATCCAGATGCTCCATTGCAAAATCCCTTCCCATCCCTCCTGGTGAATGGGATAGGCATTAATGGCAGTGCAAGAGAGGGAGGGCAGAGCTGTGCTAAGAAACAGTGTGAACAGTCTGTGAGCCCTTCCACCAACCTGCAATTGAGACAATTCACAATTTGAATTGGGAGAACTCACAATTGGCATTGAGAGAACTCAGAATTGTAATTGAGACAACTCACAACTGGAATTGAGAGAACTCACAACTATAATTGAGACAATTCCAGTTGGAATTGAGAGAACCCACAATTGTAATTGAGAGAACTCAAATTGTAATTGAGAGAACTCACAACTGTAATTGAGAGAACTCACAACTGTAATTGAGAGAACTCACAACTGTAATTGAGAGAACTCACAATTGCATTGAGAAAACTCACAATTGGAATTGAGAGAACTCACAACTATAATTGAGAGAACTCACAATTGGAATTGAGGGAACTCACCCTGCTCGCGCTGTCCTTGTGTGCAGGATGAGGTTGGCACAGCCTGGGCACTCCTGGGGCTGCCAGGATTTAGGAGAGGCTCCCTGGGGAATGGACCCACGCTGGGGTCACGGAGAGAGTGAGCAAACAGRCAGTGGGGGTTCAGAGCCAGGTGTGGGCACAGCTCCGGTGACAAACACGGGCTGTGCTGTGGGAACAGCCACGGGGTGAGGCTGCAGCACCTGGCAGAGTCAGGGCTGGGGTCAGTTTACCCAGCAGGGCTGGGCAGACGCTGCTGCAGCCTCTGAAGGTTCTTTGGAATTACCTCCGCGTGCTTTCACCCCTTTCCAGGGCTGTGTTTGGTGTCGCTGTGTTTGCCTTTGCTTTGGGATCACTCCACAGGGGTTATCCCTCCATCTCACCCCACCGAGAGCAGAAAATGGTGTTTGCACTCAGCAGCTGGCACGGGCTGGGGTTGGTTGGTTGGGCACTGCTGGGTGCCCCCTTTGTCCTGTGGGAGATATGTTGCTCCTCCTGTCTGATAACGGGATACAGGAACGCTTTAGTACATCAGGAGCACCACACCAAAGCTCTGCAACATCATTATTTGCACTGATTTATCTCCTTTTTGTTGTTCTTTCTCTGGTTTGCCACCCTTCGTTGCCATTTGAGGTCCACTCTTTAACTCTAGGTGGGGTTTTTTGTTTTTCATTCATTTTCTCCTCAACAGCAAAAACAGATTAATGATGCACCAATAGGGGTGGAGGCTCTTTCATAGCAAAAAGCCTGAAATCCACACAGATGCCAACGAGACAACCAGAAAAAATTTCTCCTTTTTGACCATGAGAGCTCTGGCTCACAGATGCCTTTCTGCAGGTAGAGTCTGCAGCCATTCCCAGCAGGACACTAAGGTCAAAAATACACTTGAAGAAAGCAAAAGGGGCTATTCCATCCTCCTCCCTTCCTCTCGCCTCTTTTTCAGCTCGCAGAAAAATACGGCCCCATCTTCACCCTCCACTTTGGCTTCCAGAAAGTTGTGGTCCTGACCGGGTACGAAGTKGTGCGGGAGGCGCTCGTGAACTACACAGAGGAGTTTGTAGACAGACCATCCATCCCAATATTTGACCAAATTCAGAATGGAAACGGTACAAGAGCAATGAGTGGGGGAGGGKGGGAGGGATGAGACTGTCACTGAGTGCCTGTGATGGTGATGATGATGAAGATGATGATGGTGAGGCACATCCTGATTGTGCATCCCCAGAGCCCAGCTTTTAAACATCCCCTTGCACCCTTCTGATGYTAAATAACAGAAAACTTTGGCTTTCCTGGCACGCAGTGTCTCCTGGCTTTTCATCATTTTTGTGGCCGATCCACATCCTAAAAGCTGAAGGGTGAGGAGTGGGATTTTTAAAGGCCCAGTGGTAATTCTGGGGTTAATTTCTGTGAGGTGTTGATGCCAGGAGTGCCTTTATGAACCCTCTGTGCATTTCCAGGAGACTTTGCACCACCTGGCTTGGCTGTGCTGAGCTGTTTTCCCTTTCCCCCACAATTTTGGTCAGTTCCCACACTTCTGCCTCCCCACAAAGGTCCTTGGGCTGACCAGCCTGAAACAAGTTCAGGCACAAACAATAGGCTTAGGCTGGAAATTCATCCCCACAAACAATCCCATAGTTTTCCAAGGTAACTTTCCACCCCTGACTATTTCAGAGGACTTTTTGCTTTGTCCATCCTCTGCWTCATGTGAGGCTTTAGCTTTGAGARCCAAAAGGCAGTTTTATATGCTGSTCACAGGCTGAAGTTGGGATTAGAAATTAAATTACCCAGCTATAATATCAATAGGTGAATTTATCGCTACATAAACAAAAGGAATCGATGGGGAGAAAAGTATTTTTTAGAGCTAATTTACATGTAAAATATCCCTGTGGGAGATGATCAGTATTGCACCATAAGTCCTTTCACACTTCTCAGCCCAAGTCTGAGGCACTTAGAGGTGACCCAAAGATGGAAGTTCTCAGGGGCTGTTAAGCAACAATGGCCACAAATTTTCCTGTGAAACATCTTTTCTAAAAAAAAATCACAATTTGTTCACTGAAGCTGTTCTCAGAAAAAGAACAATCCAGATAAAATTGTATAAATTAAAGAAAAATTAAAAATTAAAGTTCAGAAATTTGCTTTGATGAAAAGTTCTGCTATCCAAATTAATGCTACACTGCTTTAAAACAGAAAAGCAGACATTTAAAAACCTCACAGCCATGATGAAGATGTGAAKTGCTGGCATCCAGCTTTTCAATTGACCAYAACCYGAGGTAGTTTTTGGATTATTGACCYGATTTTTTCTTTACAGCACTCTGATGGGATGAAATATCCATCCCTGCTTGGAGGTGCTAGAGATCATCGAGGCATGAGCTCAGAMACCTCCACAATAATGTCAGTATTTTTTCTACTGCTGAAAATACAGCGCTGCTGGGAATCCCAATAAAACAGTTTAGGGTTAAGGAGACAGAATTATCCCATCCCACACAGATAAATTACCTTTATGACTAGAACAGGATGAAGGGAGAAGCTTCAGAGATGCAGGGTTGTTGTGGTCTGAAGGCTTAGAGTTGTGACCAGTGGGGTCAGAAAGGTCCCATGACTCTGAGCAACATCTCCCCCAGATCTACAGCAAATCCACACTGCTCTGAAAGCCACAGGAGAGGGCTGGGGAAACTGGGCTGCTCCCAAACTGCAGGCTCAGTGAGACTGGGAGAGAGGAGCTGAGAGAAGCCAGGGATGAGGCTCAAACGGGAGACTTGTGGTCCCTAAATCCACGGGAAAATGAACAGCAGAAACACTGCTGGAGCCCCTGCTCACCCAGTGCCCTGTTTGGTTTGGGGTGGGGGGCTCCCTGTGCCTGAGCCCAGCACCTTTGTCATGACCTGGCCAGGTCTGTTCTTCTCCATCGGGGAGCTGTGGAGGACRACCCGGAGATTCACCGTGTCCAGCATGCGCAACCTCGGCATGGGGAAACAGATGATCGAGGGCAGGATCTTTGAGGAGCTTCACTTCCTCATCGACATGATCAAATCCTTCAAAGGTGAGCTGGGGACGGTCCTGTGGCTCCTGTGAGCCTCAGCTCCTCCTCTCACAGCTGTCCCATCCCATCCATCCCATGGATCCCATCCCATCCATCCCATGGATCCCATCCCATCCCATCCCATGGATCCCATCCCATCCCATCCCATGGATCCCATCCCATCCCATCCCAT
>NW_026623789.1:77518-81832 GCF_030028575.1 Malurus melanocephalus | reverse complement strand
CTGCCGTCCTTCAACTGCGCCCCCATCAACGTCACCTTCGTCCTGCTCTTCGGGGACAGGTTTGACTACAAGGACCCAACTTTTCTCACTCTCTTGAGACTCATAGATGAAGTCATGATTCTYCTGGGATCCCCATATTTAAACGTGAGTAACCTGTCCCATAGATAAACCATTTTTCCACGTTGGCATGTTACACCTGTGAGCCAGAGGATTTCCTTCAGCAGTTTTAAATGCTCAGAACCAGCCATCACACCTAACATGTGACAGTGACAGTTCTCCATGTGCCACTTTGGTCACCAAAATTTGCTGCCAGATTCCCCTTTCCTACTCTCCTTTTGACCCACCATGCACATTTGTGTGGAGCTAAAMTAAGAACTGAACTATGGTCACTTCAGCTTAGGAAAACCTGCCCAGGAAATCCCTGGGATGCTGAGACACTGCTACTAAAACCAAAACTCAACTGATACACTGTGCCTTAGGAAGAAGGTRTTTCAGCACATGCCAGGATGAATCTGTGGGATATTTCTGCAGGTCTAATGCTTCTGTTTTTTTTACTTCCTCATTAGTATTTCAATTTCTACCCATTCCTTGGATTTCTTTTCAAAACSCACAAGATCATGCTGAAGAAAATCGAAGATGTGCGGGTCATTTTAAGGCAATACATGAAGGCYAGCAGGGAGGACATCARTGAGAACAGCGTGAGGAGCTACATYGATGCACTCATATTCAAGCAACAAGAGGTATCAGACTGCTTAGCTCTGTGGGCTCTTTGTCATGTCCCCTTTGGATTTTCAGTCTCAATTTCAGTCATGTCATGTAAATCTATTGAAATCCATGCCATTATTCCAGTGGTTTTGAAATCAGATGTCAGCCTCTTAATGCTGGTACATTTTTCTATCAAAATTAACGTGCAAAAGCTGCTGTCCCAGTTCACTGCAGAAATACAAGCACCAAAAATGTGAGATCAACTGCTTGCTCTGAGTAGAAAATGCATGAATTCACATGAAAGCTGACTCTGCCTTTCYTTTTATGAAAACRAATCAATTAATCATTAATACTGTTGCTCCATCAAGATGAATGATCCCCTTAAAGCACTCGAATGATAAATCATCAGTACAAGTCCTAACCCTGCCCTGCATCTTGCTTAGCAGAGGCTCGACAGTTTCACACATCAGTTGGTTTCATTCAACACAAAATATTTGGGCTCTGAGCTTTTTCTGCTTTCAGCTGGATCCAGGCTGACCTTAGGCACTGAGTATTCTACTCAGCTATGTGGAGGAGGAGTTAGCACAGTTCTAAAGCCCGGGCAGAAATGGCCTGAAAAGTGATTTTGAGCATTTTTGGGGATTCAAACCTGGCCTTGGGCAGGAGCAGTTCCTCAGATTAGCAGAATCTGCTGCTGTGCAGGGCACAGACCAGGCTCTTTCCAAACCTGCARAACTGAGTCTGTGACCAGCACCCAGCTCTGGGTTTCAGCCTCTGTGCAGAGGAGATGGATGCTGAACCAAAATTCCACTCCAAACCTTCCACCTGTGCTGCTCCACCTTCAGTGGGTGCTGTGCATTCAGAGCAGCTCAATCTGCTCACAGCTCACAAACACAACACCAGCACTGCTGCAGGCTCAGATTGATGGCTTTAAAACTTTTCTTACCTCTCTTTTTTTTTTTTCCCAAGGAGAAAAACAAGAAGGACAGCCTCTTCCACGACGACAACTTAATGGCATCCATTCTGGACCTGGTGATGGCTGGAACAGAGACCATTGCCACCACGCTGCAGTGGGCCATCCTGCTCATGATGAAATACCCAGACATTCAAAGTGAGCAGCTTTTACCTTCTCCAGCCATGGCAAGGCTGAAACGGGGAAGGGGGAGGCCTTGGATGGATGGATGGATGGATGGATGGATGGATGGATGGATGGATGGATGGATGGATGGATGGACAACATCTCCYTTTCCTCAGAGCTGAGTGCTGTCTCTGCAGTGTGATAAACTCCTGATGTAACTTGGTGYTGATCAGAGTTAKGACAAAATAGCCCCTCTGAGTTGCTGGGAGAGAGGATGAGTGGAGCTCAGAGCAGGATGCAGAGAAAACATCCCACCCAYGTGCCTGAGTTAAACACAGAGCAGGAAAACCCACACTGCTCCTCTAAACTCTGGAATTTTTTTTTTTTTCCCCCCAAACCAAATCCAAAGAGAGCTTTGTGCTCCTCGCTGGGACACATCCCTTCTGTTTGTTCCTTGCAGAAAAGGTTCAGGAGGAGATTGGGAGGACGGTGAAAGCTGGGAGCTGGGCCACCTACGAGGACAGGAAGCACATGCCCTACACCAACGCGGTGCTGCACGAGGTGCAGAGATTCATCACCCTCCTGCCACATGTACCCCGCTGCACTGCTGTGGACACCCACTTCAGGGGCTACTTCCTTCCCAAGGTAGGGAAACTACTCCCTCCCAGAAAAAACACCCTGCCCACATTCACCAGTGCCACTGGAGATGGGCTCTTTAGAGGGAATCACAGCACAGAGTCCAAAATCCTGCCCAGAAGAGTTTCTAYATTGAGCCCAGAGTGTGTTAGAGGACTCAATCCCATCCCTCTCATGCTCAGGACTTCCTCATTTCATGAGCAGCCCTGGTTCACCTCCTTGCTGCCATCTGCACAGTGAAGTATCTGCCAGAAAATTTGTAGGATCTTACCTTTCCCTCGAGGTTTTCACAGCACCGTGTGGGGTTTGGCTTCAATCCTCAGCACCGCTGGGAAAATCTTGCTGATGTCTCTCTACTCTCTCTCTCTCTACTCATCCCATCCCATCCCATCCCATCCCATCCCATCCCATCCCATCCCAATCCCATCCCATCCCATGGATCCCATTTGCTCCACCTACCCCAGGTGGAGCAAATCTCCTGGGACACCGAAATCTGTGTGAGGAAATGAACCAAAACAGAGCATTTTGGTATCTTTTGTCCTTTTGTGTGTTTTTCTTCCAGGGTATAATTGTGATCCCATCACTTACCTCAGTGCTGCTGGATAAGACACAATGGGAGACACCACATCAGTTCAACCCCAACCACTTTCTCGATGCTGAAGGGAATTTTGTAAAGAAAGGAGCTTTCCTGCCCTTTTCCACAGGTAACTGAAGGGCTGATCTGCACAGAGCTGGGGTCATTTCATTACAATTCACACTAATGAGGGTGTTCTGTCAAAATGCTGCCTTTGACTCAGTCAATAAGAAAYCAGACAACTGAATGGAATCAATTATTCTGCTCTTGGGCAAATGGCTGCTCTCAGAGCACAGCTGTCCCACTGCTAAATACAGCACAAAGAAAGATAGGAAAGAAAAAAAACACAAAACCACTCTCATTTCTGAAAGTGGGATGGGAGGATACATTCCACAGGAATAGTGAGTTTCAAACTATTTCACTTTAGAGGGAGGTGTCATTTTTCTATCAGGCTGCTTTTCAAAAGAAAGGGTTAAAGATGCTGAGAGGATTGGAAGAGCCAAGGAGAGGAGAGGGTGCACCATAAATGTGCAATAACTCTGTAAGGTGATGGTAGCCTGTGACAAAAGAGACCGGGCAGGAACCTTCAGCAACACGRGCCCCTCTGCTCCAAAATTCTTTAATGCATTTCAGGATTCCACTCCTGCTCCCATTGCAGCRTCTCAGACTCTAAGGTGTCCATGGCAAACGTTCCAGTTTGATTTTTCTATCCAGTAAATGTTCTGTTTTCACCCGCAGGGCGGCGGAACTGCATCGGGGAAAGCCTGGCCAAGATGGAGCTGTTTGTSTTCTTTGTGGGGCTGCTCCAAACATTCACCTTTCGACCCCAGCCCGGAGTTTCAGAGTCTGATTTGGACCTCACCGTGCCCCAAACGACTTTCACGTTGAGACCTCAGCCTCAGGCAGTGTGTGCTGTGCTGCGGGAATGACCCAGGAAGGGCACCCTGACTGTGCTCACACCCCAATCCCACCCCATCCCTGCCTCCATCCACCCATCCCCTCCACTGCTCCATCCTCCCCACAACGCTGCTCTGTGCCCCTGTGCTGGGGGAGATCAAAAACACTCCACGGTGCTGAAATCACAGCACAATTCTCCAGACAGAGGGAGGTGCACGGGGCTGATGACAGAACTGCTCTGCTGCAGGGATTTCCAATCCCTAAAGAGCTCCCAGGATTCACCATGACACAGAAACCTGCCCCAGGATTCACCATGACATAAAAACCTACCCCAGGATTCACCATGACACAGAAACCTGCCCCAGGATTCACCATGACACAGAAACCTGCCCCAGGATTCACCATGACACAGAAACCTGCCCCA
>NW_026623789.1:71554-76980 GCF_030028575.1 Malurus melanocephalus | reverse complement strand
AAACCATCCATCGACACCTCCTGAGCTTTTCCATGGCTCACAGCAAAATCCCACCAGGATTTCCCCGAACCAGACAGCCAAGACAAACACCAAGAGCAAAAAAAAAAAAAACTGATCAGTTCATGTGATTTGAGGAGAAAGTCATTTCTGCCTTGGAACAGTGTCCTGGAAGATGCCCCAGAGCCTGCAAAYCTGCTCAGATAAGCAAGTGCTGCCTCCAAGCTCAACACAGCTCTGCAGTCTGAAGGAAACGGGAACGACATTTCCGAGTTTGCAATTTAAACTGTGAGGCCACATGAGATTTGCACCAGCATCCGGTCATAAAAGGCTAATGACACAGAAAAATAAACTACACCCACTGCTAGTTTTACGCATCYCTGTCCTTCCTGACCTTGTTAAACAGCAGCAAAGCCTGCTCTCTGTCTTCAGATATCCTGGTTAATGTTAAAAACCCATGCCAGCAATCATTCCAGCGTTTGGGATGGTCTGGCCTTTGGAACCATCCAAGCAATTTCCCTGCAAGTGCTGCCTCATTTCACAGTTTTGCACACACGGAGAATTGGGATCAGGGATTAACTGRGACCTGGTTTAGGCTGGCTTCCTTTCCCCTGTAGCTCAGCGTGGCTGCTGTCTCTACCTGTGGCACCCTTACATATTCCACAACCTTATTCCAGTTATGTACAGCTCAGGGAATTTTCCATCCATTTATCTGACCATGACTTCCCACTTCTCCACATTTTCTTACCACGTGCTTTATCACAGTGTTTGTTTCCCCTTCACAGGACCCCAATAAAGCTTTAATCCTGTGTCCTCATTATATTTCCAATGCCTGGCACCCACTTTTGCAGSACACAGGAATGCAAATGCCATGAGAGGTTGCTCCTGAGCTCAGAGTGACAATAAATACAATGTTAGATGTTTCTCAGGGGTGAGAAGTTCTGCATTGTCACCCTGGTGAGCCCCAGCTCAGCAGCAGAGCCTCCATACCCACAGGGCTGTTTCACCAGGACAAATTGCTCAGTTGTGGGCCATGAGCCAGACCTGGGACAGCCTCAGATTTTCACTTCTGCACCTCCTGCTTGCAGAGGTTGAACCAAAGATTGTCACCACATTTCACTGATGTGGTGCTGGCCCCGGTGCTCTGGACTGCAGGGCAAGGAGAGACAGGTAAAASAGCTGGGGAGCAAAGCATCTACCAGCTCTGTGAAAGAAGCCTTGGTCTTGCTGAAATAAAAAAAAACCTTTTGCTTTTGGCTCCAGAAAGGCCAGGACTCCTGTTCTAATCCCTCCAAAAAATGAACTCAAAAGATAAACAGAGCAGCAACCCAGRGCTCTAGGGGACAGCACTGGCCTGGGCTGAACTCTGCACAAATTCAGTGAAGGAACCTCAGAGCTGCACCCCTGCTATGGGTTTTTGGTTCTGAAGTTCAGGGATGGATCCTTTCCTCCGTGGCACAGCAGCCACAGAGCTGCAAACATCCCAGGAAAACAGATTCCTTTGAAAAGTGCATCCTGCTCATGCCTGTGTCAGCAGATGGATGGAAGTGCTCCCTCCCCAGCACACTGMATTTCACAGCTGAACACATCTCCACAAAATAAAATGCCTCTCTCCCGTTTCTTTGCTCAGCCAAGTGTTGGCAGAACATTGATTATGACTCAGCTATCAATTTATCTAACAGAAAACCTTGGCTCTCGGTGGTGGAAATACCATTTCTACATTCCTCAGTGACCCTGAGGGTCTTCCTTTAGCTGCAAAACGTGTTTGTGCCTTGCAGCTCTCACCTGGATTAAAACAAACACCTTGGGGCACGAGGGATTAAAATCACAGCTGAACAACACCAATTCACATTGTGGCTGATGCCCTGGGTGTCCCATGGCCCATCCTGCCACCCCTGGGGCTCTGAGGTGCTGGTGATGCTTTATCAACCAGGCTGATCTGAAAGAGAGACCAGACAAAATTATGAGAATGAGAATACACAACTTTAATCCAGGCCTAACTGGCTCCCCGGTACATTAGGGCAGACAAAAGCCTCCTCCTGAGGCTACACCCAAAATGGACCCCGAGTCACGAGATCTTCACCTTTTATAAGTTTTGCCTTATTAGCATATTGGGTTTTAATTTTCTAATGATCTTTTCAGGTGATGATGTCAACACCCCAAGCTTGCTCCCCCCAACTCGCTGTTGTTTCCATATTTTGGGGCTCTGAGGTGTCCTTGGGTTCAGCTCAGAGAGGGATTGTTTTGTCTAAAGATGGGAGAATGGTAGTTTTAGTGCTGTACGAGAGAAATACAAGAATACAGATGCATGAAAATATAGAAACGAAAAATCCTAAGGCATCACTGGGACCAGGGGGTCCTGCCCTGAGAGAGGAGAGGATCTCATCCTGCATCCTCTGCGCCTGCCAGAGCAAATAGCACCGCACACAATCTGATTTTCTGCTTTATTTTTGCCACGAGATGGCACCACGAGCCCTCTGAGTCACAGCCAGGCCRTCCCTCTGGTCCTTAATGGGCTGAAATTCCCTGCCAGCACAAATTCGGGCTGGGGAAGGAGTCAGAGATAAAACTTTCGGGTCCCTGACCCCCTGAGCCCGACTGCACTCACCTGCTGCGAGGATGGGTGCAAAAACACTCATTGCACATTGACATGGAAAAATCAGGGGAATTGTTGGGGTTAAACTCATCTGGCATCTCCCACTCTCCTCATTTTGCCCATTTCCCTCATTCTCCCCATTCTCCACATTTTCCCCATTGCCTCCATTTCCATGTTCTCCATTTCCCCCATTCCCTCCATTTCCCCATTCTCCCCATTTCCCCCATTCTTCCCATTCTCTCCATTCCCTCCATTTCCCCATTCTCCCCATTCCCTCCATGTTCCACATTTTCCCCATTCCCTCCATGTTCCCCATTTTCCCCATTTCCCCCATTCCCTCCATGTTCCCCATTTCCCCATTCCCTCCATTTACCCCATTCCCCCATTCCCTCCATTCCCATGTTTCCCGTTTCCCCATTCCCCCCACTTCCCCATGTTCCTCATTTTCCCCATTTCCTCCATTCCCATGTCCCCATTCCCCCCATTCCCTCATGTTCCCCATTTCCCCCATTCCCCCCATCCCCATGTTCCCCATTCCCCCAGAACTCAAATACAAACACTGGGAGCAGAAAGGCAAATCCAGGCTGATCCAGCCTCCCCCACAAGTGCTCCTGTTGTGAAATCCACCCCGTGGGATCTGCTCAGGGCTGTGTACGAGTGCCACAGGAATTTCTTTTCCCTGAAACGCTGCTGCCTCTCCCCTGCCCGCAGGGACGGATGCTGGAATAATGGCATTGCCTTTCTCTCCCTCTCCAGCAAGGAAAGGGATGTAGCTGACAACTGATGACAAAATTTTTCTTGCTTTTCCTTCAATTGAATGTACTAAAATAGGAGGATGATCACCCAAAATTTAAATATTTCCATATGAGCAGTCACAGAGTGTATTCATTAAACAATAACCTCATCAGCAGCTCTGGAGAAGGTACCAGCATTTGGTTAAAATASCTCTTGTTTGAATACCAAAGCATCAGTGTAGCTCAGCAGGTTGCTCTCATTAATGCTCTTTCCTTTCCTTGATGCTCTTCTTTAGGGTCACASCCACATCTTTGCCTTTTTTCAGCATCATCTTGGGAGGGTTGAGGAGAAATCCAAGGAATGGGTAGAAATTAAACAACTAGAAAGAAAACAGGAAAAGAAAATCACAAAATTATTAAACTCACCCATTACCTTGTAATACTCAAATGTCTTAACAGAGAAATCATTTATGTGAGGAACCACATGATGTGGTTGGAGTCTCTATTTTGGTAACTAAAAAATTTTAACGTAAAAAAGTGGCTCTTCTTAGTTAAAATTCTCTACAGAAATGAATGGAGCCTATCAGACTTGCCTAGATAGAGCCTATAAACATGAACTAAAAAAAAATACAATTAAGAAAAAGTGATGGCAAACCCATGAAACAATGAAATTACATTTTTAAAGAGGCAATAAAGCAAAAAGATAAAGCACTATGCAAAGAAAACTCCAAATGTTTAGTGAGCCAAAATACTTCCAGTTTTGAAGCTGGATCATCGATTTTATCTTTCCCATGAATTATAAATCAATTACACTCAGTCCTCAGCATCGTTAAATTTCACAGCACAATAAGCAGCTGCATTTTATGTGCAGGGAAGTTACTTACACCATTTYTCAACGTTACAGATAAACTGGCTGCAGAATAAGACTCACAAATTTCTTGYTTTTGCTAACTGGCTACCATTTTTGCTGGTTTCTGCAAAACCTGAACCTGGGAACCCCCAAAAACACGTGCAATTGTCTCTAAAACAAGAGGTTACTTTGGGATGTTCTCAGAGCATCCAGTAGGAAATAACTGGAATGAGCTGGGCTAATTTTCTTTGTACATCCATGGATAAAGTCAATTTTTCAGTAGTTTTATCACTGTTTTTAAAGAAAGAAACTCTGGCTATGCCTTTCCTGAAGAGCCCTGATTTCCTCCTCTCTCCACCTTGGCCTTGCTCACATTGGAAATACCAGAAAATAGAGCAGGCTGGTATTTTGGGGCTTATTCTGGGCATTGCTGCAAGAAAATCTCACAAAAGCAAGTGAACAAACAAACAAACCCCCCCTTGACCCCCAAAAATCCCAGGTATGCAGAATATTTCAGGGCAGGAGGATTTGTTTGGGGCAATGTGTGCTGCTCACACCAAAGCTCTGGCTCATTTTTAGCTCTGTCTCTGCAGCTCAGTGCATGGGGTTTGTCTCAGGCTGACTTGTTTTTCCTTAGAAAAAATGACCCAGCTGTTTCAGAGAGCAAGGCTGGGAGCAGATGACACTGCTGTGAACAGGACAAGGGATTTCACCCAACAATTCGTGTTTTTTTAGAGGATAAACTGTGCTGGGGGGACAGCAGGGGTGGCAGGGAGGGAGGCACCTCTGCTGACAGCAGCCAAAAAAGGGCTCAGTCAGAAATGTTTGGGTACTGAGCAGAAAATTCTCATACCAGGAGGGCTCTGAGGGCTGAGCACAGCTTGGATATTCCCAAACATTGGGAATTAGCACTGGGAACCCCTCCTCACGCTGGGCCTCCCTCCGAACAAGATAAACCCCCACACACACATGCTGTATGCATTATATACATATGAGGTCATCAAATCTTTTWCATTCAGCCCTGGATTATTCCCTCCATTGTTTCTCAGTGTCTAGTCTTGGGCAATGTGTTCATTTTGAACATGCAATTCAGACACACGCCAGAAATGTGTTTACARAACTAATAGTTTTGAGGTACAAGCAGCCCGTGCTACTGAGACCCTGCCAGTTCTTGCAGCTTTTGTCATGAGTCATGGTGATCCATGCTCTGTCTGAACTCCCAGCACAGGGGATTGCATAAGGACCTCAG
>NW_026623789.1:33398-71363 GCF_030028575.1 Malurus melanocephalus | reverse complement strand
GAAAACAAACAATGTCCCCCAATAAGGACACACCTCCAGACTTTTACAGACCATCACAATTGCAAAAACTCGTTTGAGAAGCAGCACAGCCAGCACATCCTTATCTGTTCAACCACGTTGGGTGGGACAGAATGTGGGTACAACTGCTCTGCCTGCACTTACTGCCAGCCAGCAGCACCTCTGGAAACCCCACATGGACAGGAAACATCGGGCTGTGCCTTTCTGGAATCTGGAGGAGAGAAAAATCAGAGTGTGGAGGGCACCAGTGGGAGCACCAAGCACTTCTGGGTGAGTGAAAAGCATCCTTCTGTCAGCATCTGACAGAGGAAAGACACAGCCCTTGGGTAAAATCAGCCTGATCTCACAAGGGTCCTGCAAGAAGGAAAAGAGCATTTGGCATCTCTTTTTTTTTGAGTCCTTTCAGATGACAGGGATGCTGTGCTGTGCTCTGTGATAATGCCAGCCCTGAGGGTGCTTTGGGATCATTCCAAGGGCAGGAAGGGTCACAGTTCCCCAGGACACAGCTCCCATTCAAACCTGGACTCTGTCCCCATCTCAAAATGCACCTGGACTGGCTGGGAAGGACATCCCTCAGCCTGCACCACCCAGGAACATCCCAAACCCAAACCCACTTGTGTCCCAAACAACAGCATCTGTGGTGAGAGCAGGAGACGGGGAGTCTGGACATGAACATCCACATCCCACATCCCTGCCTGCACAAGGACGTGCCTGTGTGGATTTGAGGAGAGCAGAAATGCCCCTGGAGAGCTCTGGGGTTGTGAATAAACCCTTGTGCCTGGAGCCCCAAATCTGGGGCTGCCTCAGCTCCTGCCCCTTCTCCAGTAGCATTTCTGGGAGGTCCTTGCAGAGCAGAGATAAAGCAGGAATGGCTTTGTCACACAATGTAAGAATTGCCAAAAGCAAGAAGCAGAGAGATGTCACTCTGACACTAAAAATGTGTTTATGATTTTTCTTCTCCCCTCCAAAAAAAGGGAGAAGAAAGCAATAAGAACAGCRGCAGGACAGGTTACTCATTACCTGCTGGGTGAAGCAAATGGAAGAGGCAAAGCTGGGCCAAAGATAACAGCTCCTTAGATGGCCCACAAGAGTGTTGTCACCTCAGAGGCATGGGTTAAAAATTAAAACAAAAATTAATGTTTATCTAGGAGTAAATGATCTCCCAGAAAAAAAAAAAAAAAAATCCAAACTTCCCCTGTCAGGGCAGGGTCATGTCAAAAGTCACAAGAGAAGGGAAGTCAAGAAAGAAAGGCAGGGATCTCTGGGACTGAAGCTGGGAAGGAGAGTTATTCCTTGGGCTGTGTAGGGTTATTTGGAGGCTGAGCCCATCCAGATCAGAAACCCCTGAACAAACGACACCAAAGATCTTTTCCAAACAGGCTTTTTTTTTCCCCAGACATTAAAATAGCCAATGTTGAGCTCACCTTGCRGGTGATCTGAACTGTTACCCCAGCTCTGTCAGCCTTGAGGAGATATCCCACATCCCACCATGTCCCCAGTCTGGGGAGAGGAGCAAACACTCCTCAGATCAAGGCATTTTCTAACTCCAGAGAGAGGGGGTGTCCTCAGTTTACCATCTTGATTTATGTTTCATCTCACCCCACTTATTTTGGGCTTCTGTGGAGTGGAAAGGGATTCAGARGGAGCTGAGCTCTGGGATGTGGTGCCTTAGGGAAGATGCACCAACCTCAGCAAGGMCAGCTCTCATCCCTTTGACTGCAGCCGAGTTTATATTCCCAATTTATATATTTATATAAAAATAATTGTTTGTATTCAGCTTGCCAGTAACAACAGCAGGAATTTGGGATGTGCTGCAGCGGGGTCAGTCCCTAACAGGCTCCATCAACACTCACTTTCYCTTTCAGGTGTCCCAGGGGTGATGTGTCCAAGCTCCCTCTGCATTTACATCTCGTGCCCCGCTCACACAAAGACATGCAGATGAGGGAAACAGGCAGAATTTAGCCCTAATTTGCATGTTCTGTCCCTGTAATAAGCCCTGGGAAGTGTCTTTAAAAGGAGACTGCTTCCTAATTGCTTCTTAGAAAAGCCTTTAACGTGGACTCTTTGGCACGACTCAGGGCTGCGTTTCTAAATCCAGTTTCTCCCATGAAGTTTGCTCTGGCTGTTTGGTTGGGTTGCATCCATATGCTATTTTTATTTTTTGGTCATCAAGCCTGTTTGCAGCATGGAGGAACAATATGGGAGCAGAAATCAAGGAATGAGCCCAGCAATGGCAKTGCCAGCACCTCGGGCTGGGAGGGAGGGGGCCCTGCAGCTGTGCCATTCCTCACCAAAACACAATCCACTTTCCCCTTCTGGTTATGCATTTCAAACCTCAGTTGTGTTTGATTTACCCATCATCTGCAGATTTAACAGCAAACAGTTCCAATGCCTGCATGTCCTTCTGCTGCCAGCTTTGCATTACAAGAGAGGAGATTTTCTAGAATACAAAAGCTGCCACAACAGTATCACTTTTGGCTTCCTTAAATACAGTAATCAAAGTATTTTCAACAGTGGCCTGCAGCTACTGAATACTTTTCTGTCTCAAAATAGACACAAATCTCCTCCCACCTTCTGCCATGAGCTCTTTGGTCACTCTGAGGTTTTGGTGGTCCAGYCCAGTTCCCTTTGCAGCATCCACTGAGGGCAGCCCAGCTGCTTCCTGGCTCTYCCATCCAAGTGCTCCCAGGTTATTCTGTGAAACAKAGTCAAAAGGACACGAAGGTTTGARAAARGAAAGATTGTCTATGTTTGCATTTACATTTTTAATATAGCCGTGTTGTCTAGAGGCCAGATTTGGGGAATGGAAACCAGGAGCCTGCTTTCTATTTTCAGCCCAGCCACTGATTGCTCTGTGTTCCTGGCAAATCTTTTAATCTGTTTTACCCATCTGTAATAAAAGGATGATCAGACCTCCCCAGCTCTGCCTCGTGTGGCAGCATCTTCTGACGAAACACGGCAAGGACAAAGCATTAATAATAATAATTCCATACAGAAGAGCCAAGAGGTCACAGAAATTTAAGTACAGTTTGGTTATTCAGTGCCCCTKGATGCCTGCAGCAAGCCTTGGTGTTAATAAAAAGTTATATATTAATATGGAATGGGAAAGGAGGCCCTTCAGGGCACAAAAATAACCATATCCAGAGCACTGCTAAATAAATACAATATAAAGATGAAAATCAGTTCAAATACTGAACAAATTGAAAGGCAAGGAGACATTCAAGAGGAAAAACAAAGTCATGAAGCYCCACTTCCAGCTGACATCTAAGTGCCCTCAGCACAAAAGCAGGGACAAAAAGRAGTGTCAGGCACCAGGAGGGGCCCCTACAAGTGGTCCCATAAGTGGTTCAACGTTCCCAGTTCTCCATTTCTTTACCCCTCAGTACATTCCTGAGGAGGTATYGAGGAGGTGGGGAAAGGACTGAGCTCCCTCAATCTCATGTTTCACTGACCCTGTAAATTATCCATCAATTTGCATCCTCCACAGCTGCCCATTTGTCCTTTCCTCCCACACATCTGGRGCTCCTTCCACACCTGCTCTGCCAACCCCTGCCAGAAAAAGGGGCCACCTCTGGCCAGATGTTCACTGTCCCATCATTGGTGTGAACATGAATAACTCTGGCACCACTCTCAGACCAGGGGATGAGCCATTCCTATCACCAGCAACCTTTAATTCACATGAGCAGCTGCCCTGGCAGATTTCGGGGAGGATTTGAGGGATTTTGGTGATGAGCAGAGATCTCTCCAGCGAACCACCACAGCCACAGCAGGGTGTGTCTTAAAAACCTTCAGCATCCTCTTGTCTATTCCTTCAGCCCAGTTAATGAAATAATTTCCAACAAATCAGTSTTGCACAACGCTGTTCAGCACTCAAGCTGCTTATTCCTCTCCCAGCCTCTTGGCTCATCTCGAAATAACGTGCAGATGCTTTTGGGGCCGAGAGCAGCGTTTATTTTGAGAGATGCTTTAGGATCAGGACAGTCACCRCTCGCTCATCACATTTACTATTCAGGATTATTGGACCACAAGCGACCTTTCTGSTTCTTAAGACTTGGATTACGAAGGGCTTTGCAGGCTAAGCCTAATGACTTGAATTMCAGCCTTAGCATCCTGACAATCAGAAAGGGACTACGAGCATTTTACTTTCTTCTATCCACAAAACAGCTTGGGCTGGATTTTGAGCCTGTTTCAAGGGTATGCCAAGCTGGTGCCCATCAGAATGATCTAGACTTGCAAGAAAGGCAGGATGACCTAGGTAAAGGTCATGACTGGCAGGATTTTCTAGATAAACCAGCTGAGACATCTGTCTGCCTTCCTCGGAGACAATTATTTTATCATTTCCACATATTAAAAAATCACTCCAAAATGCTACAGCACATTTTAATCCGTGGGGCTGTGGTAGCAGTGCGTGATATTTCATCATTTTCAAATCTCAGCGGCAAAATAGTTTGTGGGATCGATAATTACCTTCCTGTAACTGGCTGAACTGGAAATACCTTTCAGTTCTCAAAAAAAAAAAAAAAAAGAAGAAAAATTAAAAATACAAGTATCAGCAACTTCTGCAGCCTCCACACCAAGGCACGTGCACTGTTGGTGCCAGTTTAGGCAGCACACAGTTCCACAGGACAGCGAAATCGTTTTCCTGTCTAAAATGTGGAATTTCTGTTCCCCATTACCTGCACTCAGGTGCCCTATTGCAGCCAGCACCCTTTGGAGTGTTCCTGTGGACAGCCCAAACCACCATTGCCTTTATCCGTGGAGCAGGTTAAAAGTTTAATTTGACCATTAAAGCAATTTTATGAGGGAGACAGGACCCTCAGCCACAATGCAAATAAAGGTTGATTGATCCATTCTGCCGGCTGCAATCCCATCCCATTAGTGAGGAGGGGGAAATGTGGCACAAACAGAGCACAAAAGCACGAGGATGTGCTGTTTGCAGAAAAACAACATTGGTCACATTCTCCTCATTCCCTTGGAGCAGAAACCACCTGCGTGGGGAGCAGCACAACCTCAGGCTCACCTGCCACCCTTTCAGCTTCTGCTGGGACCCCTGAAAACAAAAGGCAAACAAAAAATGCCCTGAGAGGCTCAGTCTGCTCCGTGTTAGCGGGGTGATTCAGCAGAGCCAGTGTTTTCTCATCAAACAATGTCAGAGATGTACTCCTGAGCTCTCTGCGGTCACTCTGCCCCCCTCCCTTTGTCCAAAGACAGCTGCAATAATAAAAAAAGGATTTACAAAACAACAGGGGAACCCCTGGTTTTTTTAGCAAGCCAATAAGATTTTCTAGGACTGAACTCTGGAAATGATTGTCAAGTTCACTGTAGTTTTCATTCCACATGGTGTGCTCTACATTGGCAGAGYTGGCTGCTCAAAAAAAGAATAACACAATCAAGTGCAGAGAGCTATTTCATGCCATATTGCTGCACAGGTGGTGATTTTTGAATGCATTTTATTTCAATATCACAGACTCAGAATCCAGACAGGAATACCTGGCCTATTTTTAAATTGTGCATTTCCTAACTTTGATGAGCTGTCTTCCTCCTCATCTTTGCTAATTCAAACAGCTGAACTTTCCCATCTATCACTTAAAGTAAGTTATAATCTGCTCAGGAGCTTGCACAGGAAGGAAAGAAGGATGATGGTGCAATATTCATAATGCAACCATCTGCCCACTGCAGGATGTCCATCTCTGAGATTAAACAGCAYGTTAAAAGCAGTGGAAATTCAAATYATCTAAAGTGTTTTCTTATTTTCGATCATAAAAATATCTGACAATGGTCTGAGTTCTGATTTCCTCTACAAATCACAAGGAATCCATCATTTCTAAGAGCACCAATGTTCACCATTCCCACTGTAATTTGGCCAGGAAATGTTTGTTTTCATGAAGGGACAGCCTGGAGAGTGACCCTCCAGAATTCTGTCCAGAACAAGTCCCCAGGGAACAGCTGATGGGCTGGAAATCCAGAGCCATCTTGAAGGAATTTGGGGGAAATTTTAAGGAAAATTCCATTATTTTTACTGCAATATCAAGATCTTTCAATCCTCAATGCTACCCTGAAGTGGCTGCACTAGAAAACACTTTTTCACACAGAGACAGAAAGTGGAAGCACAGTGGGTGCACGGAGGTGGTGTGGGTACAGCTGAGGACCTGAAAGAGAAGCGTGAGGACCATCTGCTMCTGCTTACAGCAGGCACTGAAAACTGCCAAAAAATTTTGGTAAGGGTTAKCAAGTAACAGCTGTACTGACCTGAGAGGGATCAGAGCCAGAGARAGGATGGAGCAGGCAGAGCTATGCAGTCAAACTGGAAATGAGCACTGCCTTTGACAGTCCTGAAGGCTGCACTGACACAGGAGAATGACAGAGGCTGCAGAATCATCACTGACAGCTCAGGAAAACCTTTACTGAAGGGTAAAAAAAAGCATTACCATCAATTCAGGTTGATTCTCGAACTGAAACCAAAGCAGGGGTTTCCTTCATGGGACTGGAGTGACCCGAGGCGGGTGAGGGGGTGAGAATGGTCACACTTTGGTGAGTTTGAAACCATCCACAGGATCTTCCACAGCTGCTCCATTTCCCATTTTCCTGCAATAAACCCAGAAGCTGCTCCATGGACTGCAGCCCACCAGAGGGTTCCCAGGGTGCTCTGAACACACAAATCCTCTGTATTTATGTTGTAGTAACAGCACCATCACAAAAGGGGACCCAAAGYCCTTCCTGGCGCTGAGATGTCACCAGTGCAATGAACTGGGCTGAGGCTGCTGCTGAGCACACTGAGACACTGGAATTTCACCCAGATTTTGCCTTTTTAATGCCAGTAATTCATACAGAGGGCCCTGCTTGCTATCACCCCTGGATTTTCAGCTGCTTTGGCCCTAAGCACTAACCACGAGTAAGAATTCAGAGAAGCTCCGTATTTTTTCTTCCCAGCATATCACAGCGCCCCATTAAACAACAACAAAAGACTTCCGTATGCAATAGGGATGCTATTTGTTATTTTTAACCTTATGGCAGCCAGGATTGGTGCCAGGTGGCATTCTGCCTTTACCAGGGAACTTCAGGAGGGCACATTCCTCACCCCATCCCTGCCCTCTGGCACAGCTGATGCCCAAACATGGCTCCTGGCCTGTCCTTGTGCCTGTCTGTGAGCATTTATTTGTGACAGCTCACGGAAATACCAGTCCTGTTTAACAAGGTAAATCAGGATGCTGCTCAGTCCTTTCCAGGATCCTGCAAGAGCTTCTGCTTCTAATAAAGGGGCCTGTGTGAAATCCATGGAGTCTGTTTACACGTATCTATGCTACCAGAGAAACACCATCGCTGTAGGGAAGGTTTCAATATGTCATAATAGCTTTAAAACTATTTGTTTAGTCCGACTAAGCCCATGGAAAGCAGATAAATAAAATGGTGGCAACTCCCAGCAGCTCAAGAATAGGGAGCAAAGGCCATGAAAAGCATTTGAGCCATGGTCTGAGCACCCCAAGCAGCCAGGACCCTGCAGCATCCATGGGCTCACATCACTGCTGGCCTGGARAATTCCATCAGCACCATCCCTGCAACAGATTTGGGCAATTTCATGGAGCTTAAGCAAGCCTGGCTGATACAAAAGATGCTGCCAAAGCCTGTTGTACCTCCAGACCAACACAGTGCCAACATCCTTTGGCTCCAAAGGAACTCAACAGCAAATGATGGTTTTCACAGTGGTCTGGCCATTTGTGAGCAAATAGGAGTGACAGATCCTGTGTCCCATGGCTTAAAATTTTATAAAACACACGTGGGAACAYGAGGAGAATAGATGTAAGTTGTCACAAATGTGATATTTCAATTAGCAGCAAATCTTCATAAAAAATCCTGAATAACTGAAGCTATTAGGGAACGTAACTCCACCTTCCTGTGAATAGAAGGGTAACTGGCAATTTTAACTATGTGCTCACATAATTTAGGGTTTTTTTCTTGTTTGCCTCTAACACAATCCCCCTTCATTCAGTCTCCAGGCTGGAGGCACAGAGAGGTAGAATTTTAATTCTTCTRGCCATTTATATACATGTGGCATTTCTTGACCTTTAAGTATTTGATTTTGAAACCTATTTAACTCTTTGACGTAGGTGTTTTCGTGGGTTTTGTTAGGGAATGCCAAAAATTTTCTGCATGTAAGGGGAAAAAAAAAATCAATAAGAGCAACTGTATGAGTGTTCTTCTGTTTGTACCCAGAGGGCCCTCCCTCTATGTCTAACACCASTTAAAGTTTTTTAGCAGCACAAGCTTCTTATTCAGCTTTGTTTTGACAAAGAAAGATAAACCACTGTTTTGCTTTGCCCTTCCCCCACCATTTACTAATTAGTTTTATTTAGTTTGCTGTTCCCTGCTCCTTGCAGGGGGAAAAAAAAAMCRTATTTCAAAAAAAAAWAATTATTTTAAACCGCATTAAGTTGTTGACTGTGTAGGTTCTTATGAAGAATTTAAAATAGAACATAATTATAAATCACTGTGAAAATGAGCTCGTCCTGCAYGGGCAAGGACATTTAATTGTGTCCTTGTATGACTGGAATCACTGTAAACAACTAATATTCCTATTTGCAGGGACAGAAATAACAAGCTCATTCAGCTGYACAGAAAGGAAGACATAAAAGGAAACCAAAGGCTAAACCAGAATAAGCCACTGGAAAGTTTTATGTCAACAAAAATGGATTTAAATTAAGTAACATCAATTCGGTATTTTGACTGTAAATGAATCAGAACATTAAAACATGTTTTAAAGGGAACATTTGTGATGAAACATCTCTGACTAGTTCCTACACCAAAGGAATAGGAAAGTTACCACTCATTTCTGTGCAGGATCAAAGCCCCACTGCAAAGTCACTCCTCTGGCTTTGGGTCTTCTTTGTGGACCTACATTTTGAAAATGAGAAGAGCAGCAAGGAAAACACTGAATAAATGACTTCCCAGTTACACACAAAGGAAAACACGGCCCTGATGATGTAATTAAGAAATTGCATCATACCACATATGCGTGAAGGAGTAAAATTGAAATTACACAGACAATTTCCATTCTTATGTTTTCTAATTTTCTGAGTGCTTGACTTTGCAACTTAAATCTCTTTTAYGACTGTTGTTTCTGACACTGATTTGCAGACATGGGAGTAGATTTTAACGTTTGTTATTTTGCCTTACTCAGTGKCAAAATTTAAAAAAAMCCCRCRAAACAAAACCAACACCCCCAAGCTCAAAGCAAAGACGTGCATTTCTAAGCTCTTTGAAATAATGGGAGATGAGTCAATAGTCACCTTGCTTTAAAATCAAGAGAAACACAGCAGAGTAATTCTCCAGTGAAATAAGGAAATAACTACACATTCAACAACTACGAGATGCCCTTTCCAAATACAAACAGAGAATTCATTTACCCAGTAATTTTACAGTAGTGATAACAAACTAAAATTGTGTGCAGACAGCAGAGAACCAAATAGATACACAACCCACAGCAAGATCAGCCAAATTAAAGGGAACTTTTTCCACCGTCAAATTCTGAGTAATTAATACTTCCATTAGAGGCACAGTTCCAGCTTTAAGCAATTCTAAGTAATTAATGCTCCTTTATTTTGCCTGGAAGTCCTGACTTCAGCATTCTCTTAGGACATGCATTCTGCTAGCCAGAGCTCCACAATGCAGATTAACTCGACTAGAAGGYGATTAGTGTAGGCAGATGAAGATGGAATTTGAAATTCTGTACACATTGCTACTTCTAGCCTGGGATGCACTTTTTATTCACACAGCAGACTGACTCAAAGACATGATTTTGTCCTATCTGTACGCCTGTGATTGCCTAAGATATAAAAAAACGTTGAGATTTGAAAACTGTATGTGACCAAATGACAGAAATGGAATAAAGTGCCAGATTACATCTCCCCACACAGCTCCAACCAGCAACAGGAATTCAGTAACTGATTACACACTTAATAATTTAAGAGAAATCATTTCAAATGCAAGATGGAGGAGATTTTTCTATACTTACTCATCACACARTGTAAATCTAGGGATGGAAATGCCAAGCTGAGCAGGAACAGAGGCTGGCATGGTGGATAGCACATGGGCAAGGCAAGATTTGCACAGTGTGGGGTGGGCTGTCTGGGTCCTCACAACCTTATCTTTAAAACAGCTCTAGCAATACAGATCTCCCAAAAACGTGTGTTCCTCTATTTCCTGGCTGTTGTGGAGATGACTCATTTGCCAATCAGATGAAGATTCTTGAAGAAAATGCACAAAGTAAAAAAACAAAATGCAATTAAAGTGTCCTTTCTTATTTACACTACARCATCAAGCACCAGACAACTTATAGAATATTTCATACTGAGCTCTGAAATGCAAGACACAACAGTACCAAGCAGCAGTTTTACAGATCTTTTACCCAATTTCAAGACCCCTCTGACCATTGGACAGTACCTACACCAGGAGACACAGGGCAAAAAGCAACAAGCTTGGCTTTCTCTGCCAAACACAACCACAGCAACGATTTCCTTCAACTGGAGCTTCTGGATTTTCCATAACTGCAAGAAGCAAAGCCCCAAGACCATGTCCTTCACCAAAAACCAGTGGAAAGCTGGAACTGCAGCTGAGGAAGATGGTGAAAGGCTCTTACTATTCTTTTCCAAATACTGCTGCTCATGTGGCCTCCAGATTGGCAAGCCCAGATTGTGTGCTTTTAATATTAATTGATATAAAATGAAATATGACACTCTTGATCCACAAACCTTCTCTTACAGATTTGTCAGCATTTACACACGATCAGAACTAAGGTCCAAGAAAGCAAATCTTGCCAAATATGTCAAAATCATAAAAAATTCCCATATTTTTGCCCAGATCTTACCTTTATCTCTGTACAGTTCTCTTCCAAAGTTGCAATGTGCTTGTGCTTTTAAGTCATAGGGTATGTTAGGTGCACAATGAGGACCCACAGTTTTGTGTGACAGAGAAATCAAAAGTGGTAACACTCAAATATCTYGAAGGAGAGMAAAAATTCTTCTCTGACATCTAACACGCAATGATAAACTCACAAAAAGAGACTTTGAAAACTTCATTCATCCTTGAAAAATTCCTGTTTTCCCTGATGGTAAGAAAAAAGCTTCTGCTTGGAGTGACTGCAGGTTTYCCCAGCTGCGTATTCTCACATGTAAAATATATGACCCAATGATCTTTATGAGTCCACTAAATGTCAGGATCACTTGTTTTTACTACAGATCCTTTTCAGCAGGTTTCTCACTGGAAGAACAGTGCCACACACCCAGAAAGGCTTTGGCTCTGCCTCCTCTGCAGCTCTCAGCCAACAGCAGCTGAAARAAGAACCTGGACACTGCTGCTCAATTCTGCCCATTCTTGTGCCAAACTCCATCCAGGTATTCTGTAAGAGAAGGGCATGCTGGTTTCTAGTCTTTTTTGGCTGAAAACATCCTCCTCAGCAAGTGAGAAAGCATAAGGTATTTGTTATTAGTAATATATTTCATACTTTTAAAGATTTGTACTAAGCCGTGACTGTGAAGGCTGTCAAATCCACTCAAATGCTTCTTATTGAAAAACCAGGCCTGAATATCCATAGATCCTCCTCTCCCTTACCCACCCAAATTAAAGCTGTAATTCCCAAAGACAGCCACTCTTCTRAAACACCACACATTTCATATAGTCRTTATTAATAAAGTATGAACACTGTTTGCAGAAACATTAAAGAATCAGGTCAGGAACCCTGTCTGAATACCAGTGTTATTAAATAAGCCAATCATCCAACTTTTGAGTAATTAATGTCCTTGGTTTTTACTTGAAAGCCTCATTTTCAGCACGTTCCTAAGAAACAAATGTCCCTTGCCAAAAGGAATGAACAGGAATTAATTCTTTTGGATGCCAATTGCAGGAGGAAGAGGAAAATGCAATATGGACAGGATGGATAGAGCACAGCACTTCTGATTGTAGGGTAAGTTTAGGTACAATCTGATGATTTCACCACACACAGTCAAAGATTTGATCTGTTCCCATCYGTGCATTATCTCAGTATCCAAACAATTGCCCTGATGCATTTGAAAACTTTAAAATTCAAAAAGAAAATCAGCAAAGCTGACAGTATCTCCAGATCACTGCGTGAAGTACTAATAAGCAACTGTGTCAYACAACCCGTGCTCAACAGACTGAAAATGATCTTTCCCCAATCCAAATGACATCCTTGTGAAGCTGAAAGTGAGAGATTACAGCTGGCTRAGCACGCACTGTACTGTACACTCATTTTAAAAGCTGCCATTGTAAAAGACCCTCCAGGCTTCATGCTGGTTATTTTGCTCTTCTTATTAAGATCTGCAAAGTTCCTCGTATTTAACAGTAATTACAGGGGGAGATGGAGAAAAACTAATGAGAGGGAGAGAGGTTTGTTTTTCTAAAGCTGTGCAGTAAAATTAATAGCAAGACTGTGGGCTATATATGTTATTTTTATTTCATCAGCTCCAAACACGATAAATATTTTCAACTGGAAAAAAACCATGAGTATAAAATGTAGTATTATCTTTACAAATCCTTTACAACTTCTGTATGAGACATCCTCTCCTCCCCTCCACCAGACAACAATTATGACTCAAAAATACTCTCAGGACAGCAGCTGTAGAACTTGTCTGATGCGCTCACACTTCTCCAGCAGGTTTGGGTCTTCCCCATCAGAACCATCAAATTCTTTCATAAAAGCTTCAGCTTTCTGCACCGTTTTGTCTCGTGCACCACCCTGAAGCCCTTGCAGGTAATCCAGTAAAATGGTGAAATACTTGTCTGGAACCTGAAAAGAAAAAACAAATATATATATTCTCAATATCTATTCACGATCAYGTGGCAGCATCACCAGAAAGAAAATCAGGAGAATGGCACAGGYTTTGGTGCTTGCTAAGGTCCAGCTTCCAGTGGAAATCCCAGTGGAAWTGTTTCCTGCCAAGGAGGGATGGAGCCTGGTGAGAGGACTGTCATGTGCTGGGATGGGCAAAGCATCAGAGAGGAAATGCTCAGCAGATGTGGAAATGTTGATCAGCAAATGCAAACACTGCCTGACAGGGAGCCCAAAGATCCGAGGGTTGGTGCAAGGAAAAAAAACAAAACACATCAGCCAAACCCTTCTTTTGGAAACACAGATGCAGATCTCACTAAATTCGGTGAGAATTGCATGCACATGTCTGAGGAAAGAATTTTGCTGGAATTCCCCTCCCCCTTACCCAAAAATTGTTTGTTAGGATGAGATACCACCCACCATTGCACATTTTGACAGAATGCTCATGCAAAGAAATAGAAAATTTGAAAAACAAACTGAAATTCAGACATATGGAAATAATTTTTAAATCATGCTGACTAAAACTGATAGGCTCTACCAACATGTCTAACATTAAAATCACTTTAGTCATCTACAGTTGCATTGCCCGTGTTTCACTCCCTTGCTAATTAACCAGTCAGAGATTAAATTTTTGTGTATCTGGTACAACACATAATTTAAATGATTGCTATAGTAATCTTGACAACAGCTTACCAAGGACTTTGGAATGGTTTATTCAGTATTTCAAATTGAAGTATTTTCAAAAGTGATAGGTGAGCAGACTTACACTGATCTTAACTTCATSTGTGTATCTGTGGAATGGGTTCAGCCAATAGCAGAATATTTTTTGCCGTGAATCAGGAGATGTTAAAATGATCTCACCCAGCAAATATGGTTCTCCATGTTTAACTTTACACATATAACTTGACATGAGTCAAGTCAAACACATACGTAAGTATTTAAAAGATTCGAGACTAATTATTCGAGGGCGGTTTCAATTCTGCAAAGTATCAACATTTCAGAGAAGACAGAGCTTCAACAGACACTTAATTTACAACTTATTCCTCCATGGACATTTGGCAGCAGAACTTTGATCACTAAAACTTCTATCACTGCAGAAGAAGAGGAAGAAAGAATATTCCAACACTGCCTTCATCAATCAGGCATATTACAGAGCAATAAATCAAAACTAAAGCCTGMGTTCAGCCTCGTAACTTGTACACTATGGAAAACCTTCTCATTCTTCACACAAACACTCTTGCACTAAAGAAACAATACCGTTACAAAAAAAATTAATTTTACAGTGACTAACACCGAAATGGATGATATATGAAGTGYTGCTATACTACACAAATCAAACACAGTGAAAAATATCTGTATTTTTGAAAGTTTTCACTCACAGTGAGCTGGTACTAACAACAGATGAACCCATTTAGACAAAAACAATTCCAGTGTGACAGTGCTCCTTCAATGCAGATACTCAGATACTTTTAAAGCTCAGCAACATTTCCAAATGATCTTTATAATTTACAGTTCTTGTTCTCAGACCTCATGGCATGGACATACCTGTGGAACTACGGTTCTTAGTGTATCATTTAAGCAAAATGCTTGAAGGGGCAATTGAAAGCCTGCTCTAAATTTAGAAATCCTAAGTGTGCAGACTTAACATGTGGCTGCCTGAAGCCTGAAAACATCCAGCATTTGGCCCTGAGGGTGTTCAAGTATTCAAAAAGTCTGATTTTTTTCCTTGAACATAACCCAGCTCTGAGGTTTTTTTTTTTTAGCAGGACTCACAGCACAGCACCCTGTGGGCAAGGTAAGATCACATTTCCTTCTGCCTTCCACAGACAGCAGAGCCATAGCCAGGACTGGAACACACAAAGCACCAGCAGAGAAAGTAATGAAACCCAAATTCTAATTCTTCAAGTACAGTAGTACAAAATTTCAGAGGTCCTGAAGAGGTTTTCCAAGGAGGAACACAATCYTTGTTCCAATGTCAGTTCAAGGCTGGTTTGAAATTGGAGATCAAGATCTCCCACCACGGCCTCTGGAAGTCAAAGTGAGGCTTATTGGATTTTATTATTATTCTTTTATTAAACTGTTTTGACCTTTTTCTTGTTTCTTTTTCCCTCCCACACACTGATTTTGCCTCTGTTCTAACTTCCTAATATGCACTGGAGCTGATTAATATGGAAAAAACCCCAAGTGAAATAATTCCCGTCTTCTGGAAAAGGAGAGAAACACTACAAAAGAGTAGCTGGAAGGGAACAATTATCACTTTTAAATGATCCTCTGCAACTATTATGTTTTCAGACTTGCAGAACCCACATATCTTGCAAATACCAGCACAGAGAAGCTCAGCTCGTTGCTGCCAGGTTGAATTTTGGGTCACCATCCAAGGAAGCATCAGCCACCCCTSCAGGTCTGGAGTCCAGGAGCTGAACACTGATCTAGTAACCTCCAAAAAATGCTGTGCCAGATGATGAAGACCAACAAATGACCAAGTGTTTATTTTATTCTGGGTGCTGGAGAAATAAACACACCATAGGTACAYRGGCCWGGCTTGGAARCTGTCAGCCAACCACCAGATGGGTTTTAAAGGAGCTTAAAAACCCATTTAGCTAGCAAACCATTTGAAAAACTCAACTTATTTCTTACAGAAAGAGGCCTTTCAGTACAGGAAACTCAGCTCAGGACTTTGCATGGCTCTTCAGTAGGCATCCAAGTGACACCATGAGATCAAAGATGTGGCTTAGGAAGGAAAGAAACTCATGTCTCCTTTTATACTTTAGTCATGCTTGGATTACCAACAGATTTTATTCTCTAATGGACAGGAAGATGGATTTGGGTATAAAAAATATTCAAAAGGAGCTGGGTGTGCCCTCCCTATGGTCCTGATGAAGAAAGAGACTTCATCATATGTTTAATTATAAGCACTTGAGCAGTTCYACTAACTTCACTGAATCTGGATGCAGATGTTAATCATTCTCTGAAGCTCATATTCAATGCTCCTCTGATCATTAAACTACAAAATATGTGAATTTTAATAAATCACTGCACTTTGATCAGAATAAAAATAAGGAAGTTTCATCTCACTGTTGAGAAATAAGGAGTTAAACTGTGTTTTGATACATGAAACAAATGCTACTTACAGTTCATTGTGTCCAAGYATATTTCAACACAAACCCCAAAGTAAACAGGTAAAAAAAGTAAAAACATCCTTCTGCCTGCCAAATTTCTAGGTAGCTTTGAAGRGCATACATTGATTTTGAAAGGTTGATAAAGACTTTTAAAGGAGAAACATAAAAAACAAAAGAGAGCAAACAACCCAGAAACCAAAATCAAATTTGTGTTCTACAATTCATCTTTTTGAAGTATTTACACCATGTGAACATTTCTTCCATGGTGAAACTCTGCTGTTAATTATCTGGCTGTCTAAAAAGGTAACACCCAATGTCAGGTGATTGGCTWAAGAGCTGCTGACTAATTTGGGTCAGGAAGATTGGTACGAGTAAATGTTCAAGTGCACACAAAAAAATCAGCAAAACCTAACTGAATGTCAACAAAATGAGCCAAAGAGTGAGGCACTGTGCAAATGGGCAGATGTTTGTTCTACTGCACAACAAAATGAATGACCTGAAAGCCTCATCTGACACCATGATGGTCAGATGCTTATTGGAAATGCAATTTATGTTGGTTTTTAAGTTATGAAATGATTTCAGTATGGATGCAAGCCTGGCTTCTGGTTATACTTTATGCTTTTCACAATCAACATCAGGTTTCAGTTATATTTAAATGAGAGAGCTATTTTAACATCCTGGCAGTAGGGCTGTACATCTTCTGTGGAGCCAGGGATAKCTGCAACAAGATGAGATCTGTGCTTTGCACTGTTGGGATCCACATTAGGAATTTCAAATTAAGGATATGACTCAAATTCTCAGATTTAAATAAAACATGAATCTACTCTATTTATGCTTGATATACATCAAGTATAAAAATCTAGCATGCACAGGACAATCATCACCCACAAAATACAAAGACCAATGAGAAGCTATTAAAATGCTTCAGCATCTTGGTTAGAAACAAAGTAATTTATAAATTATTAAAAAATTATTAGACAAGTGCATGGGTAGTACTAGGAAGTTTTGGTTAATAAAGAACAGCTATAACTAATGTATAAGACTATATCATATTTGTTCTGAGAAAAAAAAACCAACATGAATACAAACCTTCTCTTTATCATACATGTGCAGCAGAAGCCACGTTTGTCTTGTCTTCTGAAACTTCCATTCTTCTGGATTTTTAGACCAGCTGTAGAAAATAAAAAAAAAAAAAAAAGGTTAAAAGGGAATACAGTGATATCAAAACATTCTTCATTTAGGAAATATTCCCTACAGTGCTTCCAAGTGACTTTACATGCACGACACGGAATTTTCATGGCAGTGTGGGAGGAAGATACTGGCACACATTTTGTACAAGGCCACATGGCTTCTGTGCAGAAGAAAATTACAGGAAGATCTTACAGCCAAGAAAGTTATAAATTTTTCTCAGAAAGCACTGATTSCTTGAAGTTAAATATCAAGTCCAACCCCCCAGCTTTGGTCAGTCCTTTATGAGAGGTCATTGTCCTCATTTGACCAGGACAACTGAGCATCCCAAATCCTTACTCCTGCTGCAGGGTTACCTGAGTATTTGGGGACGTGGAGGGGACAGGAGTCAGGTTTGGGTTTCAGAAAGTTGATATTTCACAATTTATAACTAAAATTTACAATTTATAACTAAAATTTATATGAAATTAGGACTGGAAGGACTGGAAAGAGAGACTTGTACTGCAATGGCCACCTCAGCAATGGCTGCAGCCCATCACAGATGACAAAATTCACTCTTCAGAAGCAAATGTTTTAAAGCTTGGGCTATATTTATATTTACAGGCTCAAAAAATAGGAGTTTTTATGTCTGTTTTTATGTCATGTGAGAAATTCTTCAATACTTTTAAAAGGGAGAGGGTGAAGAAATGACTAACATCTGCAAATGGTTTTTAGCAAACACATTTTCAATATGCAAAAYTTCAGCTGGGTTAAAATAGCACATTTATGTACATCTTCAATATGTTTTTAAAACTGGCATATTCTGGTTTCCATAAAGAAAGAGGCATTTATTTCTATTRAAAAATGAGCAAACAGTAACTCTTGCTATAAAACTTTTTAAAATTATGTGCTTGAAAATTAGTATTGTAACACATACAAAATCTGACAGTACACTAAAGTATCATTTGAAAAGAAAGAAAAAAATATATAAAGAGAAAAAACAAAGAAACTTCCACAATTAGTTGATTTTCTCTAAAGAAAAATAGGTCTCCAGAGGGTAGCATGCAAGATGCCATTAATGTTCCAGCTTGTTTTACACAGCAATAGAGAGCACAGAAATCAGTTGAAAAGCCAGCTGGGTATGAGAATTAGTATTGTTTAAACACTGTCAAGTCTAATAAAGCAAAAGAGTCCTCACATTTGGTGAATGCTGCACCAGCAAATACATTGTTCAGTTAATTCAGTGAAAGAGAAAAAAATGAGACCACAGATTTGTATAGAGAGGTTTTGTGGAAGCCTCTGAAGAAAATCTAAAGAAAAAAATTATTGTCTTTATGTTCAAATTTAGGATAAATAAAAAGAACCACAGCTCATTAGGGTTATCATCAGATWAACATAATAAAACAGCTTATAACCAAAACATAAGGTAAAAATCAGACAATTAACAGCAAACCAGACAAAACACAAATAACCACGATACAGCATCCTTTACCTGCTCYAGTTAAACCTGCAAATGAGCTGATTGAGAGGCTCCTTTTGGAACATCACCAATAAATAGGCAGAAGTTTGCAAAAMAAATATTGCACAAAAGCAGGAGACCAAAAGGCTGACTGAAAATGTTATAGAATGAGATAAAAAACTATTATGGTGAAAACATCCCTTTTCCTGTCACCACCAGCCTAGAAACCACAATACCTGCAAAACAAAATCACTCAGCCCTTGGTGTCACTTGCCTTTGCAGCAAGGTGCCCAACTGGACAACAAATAACCCTGTCTGAAGTGTGAGGAGCCAACAGAGAATGAAGTGAAAAGGGTTTTTGTGGTGGGTGCAGTTTGTGGGGCCAACACCAACCTGCTCATATCAAACTTGCTCTGTTTGCCAGGCAAACACAGCAGCTCCTAACAGAAAAACTGGGATTTCTGCTCCAAATCCTTCAAAACAAACCAAACCACACAATGACAGTGCTTGCTGATTTTTTAGCCCGTTCTTTTATGAGGTTCATCCTCAAGAAGAAAAAGAAGGTAAGTTTAGAATCCCTTTCTATATAAATTGAGCCTGGAAACAATTCTCTTTACAGTTTTTGCAAGGTGACAAGAACAAGCTGGGTGACAGACCTGTGATGGCATTCTGGGAAAAGAGTCCCTCTGCTAATGGAAACCTTTAACAAATGTTTGTATTTCTCTGAACTCTTCTGTGTATTTCAACATTTGTGATGATACTCATTGGTCACACACACCACAAAATATTCAGAATCTTCTACCCTCTAGAAATTCTGTTTTTATCACAGTATCACCTGAGTACTGCTGGCATTAAAACTCAAAAAACACAGCCTGATTTCACTAATCTCCTATAAAACTATAGGATGTTAAAATACCTTTATTGCCTAGTTTATAAACAACTGAGACCAACAAATGAGTGCACTATGAGGTTAATTGCTCTTATTAACCTATTACCAAAACCATATGCTCTCTTCTACATGTGAAGGCGAGTCATTGCAATTCCTGCATCCAAAATTCCATATGGACTTTCACTCAGTGAATTCTCTTGTAGAAACAAACAAAAGTTTYAGTTTGACTTCCTGAAAGGTTCTGCTCTATATACACCACAATAATTCAGATAAACAACAAATACTTTCACATAATCAACTGCAGAAAGCACRTTTATGTCCATTTGGGCACCAGAGCCTCACAAACCATTTCTTTTGTTTCGTGATCTGTCCTGTAAGAATCAAACACTAAATTATTACAATAAGAAAAAATAGTATTTTRCTTAATGGCTATGGGTGTATTTGTATTTTTGGAAATACTCCTAAGTTTTTAACTAGTGCTTTATCCATGGTTGTACCAACAGCTCCTATTTCTTCCTCTTCAGGAAAATGGTCCTTCTTTTGACCCAAATTCCCATCAAACGCTCCTGATAATGGGTGCACAACCCTTATTGCAGATAACATGACAGCTGCTCCCCCAACAGTTATTACAATAAAACTTTTCCACTGATTCCTACGATTATGACAGTTTTTTCCTACTCCTGTGACAGCTTTAAAATCTATGGCAAGTATCACCCCATGAGAAAGGGAGAGGAGCATCTCCTCTTATCAGGATGACATCATTAATACATTTTTAGAAATGCTCAACTTTTAAACWGGAGAAGTTCAACCTCTGCAACACCAGAGAGGTCTCATTTTGCTGTTTACATGCAGATAAGCTTCCCTGACATACTACAGCAGAAAAAAAAGGCTTTTCCTGAGTGAGCAAATACACAGAGCAAGACCAACTACATTAGAGATTAAACCCCTCTTTTTATAGACAATCACAACCTCTTTCACAGTTTGAATCCTCTAGAATCATCTGTGTCAGGATCTAATCCAAACTATGGAATTGGATGAAAAAATACATGTGTAAAACATGTATTTCTCCAGTGCCTTGGGMTAATTTTCAATATATTGCACCAACACTAATTGCCTTCTTTACACAGCTAATGTTTGAATCTTCCTCATGAACTCCAGCTCATTTAAAAAACACATTGGTTGACTTTAGTTAAAGAGAACTTAAATGTTTGTGCAAATGATCTTYCTAAATGGCTTTGAAATTGAACAGATGGAGGAAATGAATCAAATAAATCAAGCAGCTTAGGAAATTTTACATTTGGGCTTTCGATTTTTAGCAGGAGAGTCTCATGTAGAAAAGCTGCCCAAGATTGTCACTAGTCTGTCTCATAAATGACTTTTAGTGCCTACAGCCATCTCCCATAAATTTAATCCCAAAACAGGGGGATTCAGGCAGTGTAAGAAGGGAAAYAGAAGGAAACTGGTGGTGTGCAGGGCAGAGATCTCCATGGGGTGTCCTTGGAGAAGGCTATGGGGAAGGGAAAGCAGGAAAATTGGATCCAGAAACACAGTGTGAGAAAAACATYATTGTTACAAATTGGATTCAGGAAGTCAACACAACGCATCTGCTGAGGCTACTGGCCAGGACAAAACTCTGCAGAGCTGTCACAACTGGCAAATAATCTCTGAGTGCACAAGGGCTCTGTACTGAGAACCAACCATTTTGAAAAAAATTATTGGGTAGGAGAAAAGTCTGAGGAAAGCAGGAGGACAGACAGAGATGTGACTGCTGGGATGCAAATTTAGGACACCTAGCATCACCTACATGCACTGTCCACCCTGGATACACCTTTCAGCTTGGGATATACCCAAGAAAATCCAAATTTGGATTTCTCCAGCGTCCAGCCCAGGCTGAGCATCAGGGAATTAAGGTGAAAGGTTTCTCCAGGCCTGAGGAACAGCTCAGAGCAACCTCCTGCTGCTCTCCTGTGATTGATCCCATGCCTGACATTCCCAAGTTTCCCCCAAAGGAGGGACAGAGCCACGAGTCTGCTCAGTGCACCACAGTCAGGGCTACACCCAAAAGATCAGTGGATTGATCAAAGCAGGATTCTACACCACCACACAAAAATTGTCACAATTCTTCCTACTTCATTCATCTGGGTGCTTTTGTGATGTTTTTCTGGGGTTTAGATACACCAGTTATCCACCACCCTGCAGCCTGTCCTTMAGGCTCACCTGTGTTCTTCTACAAAAAGCTGAACAGGAGTTACAACACACAATTAATGCTCACAGRAATCAAGTCAGGGGCATTATTCCCCAAAATCTCTGCAAACAGCATCATTCCTGAGCTCACTGCCCTGCCCCTAAAACGTGGATAACAGGTGTTTCCTCAAAAACGAACAATCACACTCCAAAAAATTCCCTAAAAGATACTTAAAGCCTTGCTGAAACACTTGGCACTCAAGGGATCTGCAGGAATATTTCACAATGCAATACACACAATAGCAGCCCCTCTAAAACCCCACCTTAATCTGGGGTTTAAGGCAACTCTCTGCCCTTATATAAGGCCTGAATTTGGAAACTCTGAATGCTGTTATCAGCTCAGTCCAGAGGTGAACCCAAAGCACATATGGYCAACAGGTGAGCAGAGAATGCTGCACCTCAAAGAGACTCCCTGGAATTGCTGGAAGCAGCGTGGAGAGAGCAAAAATTTGGCATAAACTCATTCTTGTGGGACAAGAGCCATTTTATGGATGGATATAWATGGATTTTATTCATGGATATRTAAAAATATATGGATGTGGATGGAWGTTTAACWTRTGCCCTATAGTGCATAGAGAWAAGCAGGAATAATAATTTTTTTCTCCAGTTATAGCACGTACAATTATTKAAAGGGGAATGTAAAAGTGTTTATTTTTATTGGGAGTATTCAGAGTTTCTTCTGTTTCTCTCAGGGGCATGTAAAATGGATTTTCTTTTACAAAAATGGTTTTTGAATGTCTGGGTTTCCACACAACTGCAGGCCCAGAAAAATGYCTCATGGTGAACTTCATTGCTCAATCCAATGTAAGAACAAATCTCAATTCAACTGCACGTGATGCTGATTGTCCTAATTTGGCAAAAATAGCCCAAATTAAAATTACAAATAGATTTTCAATTACTAGACTGGAACAGCTGTAGTTAAAATCCTGGAAGCACAGATCTATGGCAAAATCCAAGATTAGATGCAAGAGACAACTGTAGCTTTTATTTTTTTTTAACTTTGTTTTTCTCATGTTATGGATGAGCCTGTTTATTTCCCAACTCCATTCCTGGAGAAAGTTAATATATTTATGCTGATACTCTCAAATCCAGTTTGGAATCTAACAAAATTATGACTCAGATAAAGATTTTCCTCATTTTCCTGGAAGAGAGAAAAGACACTAATGGAGCTCATTTGCCAAAAGAAAACTTTCTAAAATTGTCAACAGATTTTAGAACCAATGCCACATTTTTGGTTGAAAATCCTGGCACCATTTTTCAATCTGTGGTTTAAAAACATTTTTTAATATATTCTTCCATCTGGTTTAGACACAGCATAATGACTAAAGACTTGTGAAAAGGCAAGAGGAGGAAGCTTTTTTTTTAAATTTAGGAATCACATATGCAGGAAAAAATAAATCTGCTCTTTAGTGTCCCATTTTCATCCTGATGTCCAGTATTAGGACAGATTGTATCTGCACAGCAAACAGGTCACAGGATTTTTCTTAGAAAGTATTTATAAAGTGAAAGGAAGGAGAGCCTTTGTGCCATAAAGCCAAGCTTTGATTAAATTGACATAAAATGTTTATCACAGCTTATCTTTTATTATCTGTTCTTTTATCACTTGCCATTATTTGTAACGTTTGATATTGTGTTTGCATCCTGCAGCTTCAGTCAAGCTAAAAATCCTCTTCCTCCCCCACCACTGTTCAAACGCAACATGAGACGCTCCCTTGAAGAGCTTCGAGTATAAACAGATGAGACAGATGATTAGTGGGAAGAAAAGTTGACCCAGAAAATTGTAACAAAGCCTCCAAACCACGCAGCAGGTTGGGAGTGGAGATCCTATCGTTCACATCTGGTTCCTCACCTACCTGAAAATGCCAACAGCATTCYACTGGGAAAAAAAAWAMAMMCMAAMCKTYWMWAWTTYYTTWAAAAWYMKTTTYYTKRWWMMRKTWWTTWRKTKBTKGKWWWWKSMWTWRSCCMMCYKSMRSCMAAMYKSMWTTTKRWTTKRAAAAAWAWAWATATATATAGCAGTAATAACACRCTGAGAACTTGCTGTTGTTTTYAGTAATAACAAAAAGGTCAGGCTTGAAAGCCCAGAGCTACTATTACTGTATTTCTAAGCTAAATGTGCTTTTTATTTTACATACATTCATAAAAAGAACACAAAGCAGGAGTTGAATTATCACACGAGAAGAATGAAAAATAGAATTTGAGCCCTTCACAGCCAATCTGTTCTGCTCCTGCAAGGAATACACAACCAAGTGCTAGCCCATCTCCTCTCCAGATGTCCATCTTTCCTTGCACTTAATTCTGGTCACACTGATGGCTGGATCAGAAATCAGGGAAAGGGAAAATGAAAACAACTGTTATTCCTCCCTCCCATGAAGAACATCCTGGGGGGTACGAGGAGATAAAGAGGGCCCCACGCTCTGTATAAAAATCATGTCAGGAGGCAGCTGCACGTAAAACCCTTTCCAAAAAGTTGGCAAARGTCCATTTACATAAATGTTTTCTGAAGATCAGATGAGGGATATGCTACCAGACTCAGAAAAAAACAAATATGGTCAATTCTCTTCTCCCTTACTGCTACACCAAAAAATGTCCAACTGTGGTACAGAGCAATCCTGCAAAGACACAGATTCAAGCAGAGCAGCCAATTTTCATTGCTTTTAAAAATTTTAAAAGTATTTCAAACAAACAACAAAACAAAACAAAAAAGCACATCACCACTAAAACAGGCTCCCCCAAACCACTCAAATGTTTGGGTTTTATTAACAAAACACCATAAATGTATGAAAACGTCATGATTTTCCATGTAGTGATGGTTAAAAATAAAGCTGGAAGAGAAACAAACTTAATGAGAAGAATTTATCAGTGAAAGTTTTCAAGGAGGGATGAAGACATGGCCAGTTGGAGAAGGATTTGGATACTGAAGATGTTGGCTGATTGATTTTTTCTTTGAACCAGCCAGGACACCCAAGAACCAATTTATAGCTCAGTTCATCTGAGAGGCACCACATTTGGGGTTATTCTGGACTCACAACAAGAATATGTGTAGAAGCCTTAAAAAAACCCAAACCAAAAAGCCATGTCAAGCATCTGTGTCATTTTTCACATCCCAGTTTGGCCATCCCATGGCTGCATTCATTGGGAAGAGGGGCAGAGGTGGATGGAGATGGAGTGTTTGCACCTGAATCTCCCAAGCTGTAACCTCACAGAATGATTTACTCTCCTTTTTGCAGAAGAGTTCTAAAAAAGGACAATATYGATATCGAGATCAACCTGTGGGTTTTCAGCAGTTCACAGCCCACTCACATTTTTTTTTATTTAGCTGAGATATTCATCTATGTCTCACTGAATAAGAAAATCTGTTTTTACACCAAGGTGTTTTGGGCAGTGTGAGATTCCCCTCTCCTAATACCCCRTGACATGTGTAGCACTACTAAGATTGTAAGTAATCTATGCTTAAAGAAATATTCCTGCAGATAGCTCTCATTCCAATTCAATTTCGTTCATATAAAAGTAATTACTGACACCTTTTTAGGCATCATCATATTAATAAATGTGCAAAGGAGGAGACAAGTTTTATTAAGGATCTAGTTTTATTATTTCAAAAATATTTCTTGTTATTGTAACTCTGGTTAGGAAGCCTTGACAGCTCCCTGGAGCTAATTGATTAATAATTATTGCCAACTGCATTTTAAATTTTCATTTTGGCTTTGGCTGACTRGTCTAGATGATTCCCTAGAGCTACAAAACTCCTCACCACTTCTGTGAGTATTTGGGCACCAGATGAATAGTTTGAATGTGTTTGAGGAAGTGAGTAGCGGTGTTAATTCTCCCAGATCTGAATTTTATGACACACAGAAAACATAAAAAAACTCCCTTTTGCCTTTCTGCCATGTCAAGAACTGAGTCTGAATGGAAGGAGATGGGTGAGCACAAAATGCCTTTTTTCAAAGCCAGAAGGAGGGTTGAGGATGGGATGTCTGGGCTTGGAGCCAGGAGTGAGGAAAGGATTTTGGAGAGCTGGGGGAGAGCAGATTTCAGAGGGAGGGAGAAAAAGCTGTGCCTCACACTCCTTCAGTGCAGCCTCACTGCAAATGAGATATTCCCAAAATAAAGGAAATAACCCCTGCCATCTGCTTTGAGTTAAAAACTAGCAAGAGGTGGTTTTGTTGTAATATTTATATGTGAAGTGGGTCATTTTAATTATTCTGGTTTTATTGAACACGAACAGTGCCCAAGTCTTCCCCAAGACAAATGGAAAAGATCAAAGTGCTCGTGTGAGGTTTTGAGCACTTCAGTGAGAATTGAAGATTCTCCTTAATGTCAGGATCCAGTCCTGAAGCAGCCTGGCCTGTTATTAAAAATTTCTAAATCTCCCTAACATATCTCAAAAGGTTTCTGAAAGTAATATCAGATGAAATAATATCTTAAAGCTGCTTAATTATTCAATTAGATGCAATCTCTTTTGTATAATACTATGGAAAGATGAAGGCCGGATCTCAGTGATAAATATCTAATGGCTACATTTAATAAACTGTTAAGAAAATTCACTTATACTAAATTTTATTTTACTGGAAGTGAGTTATTAAAAAAGGAGACATTAAATTTTCTTAACCAGGTTTGGAAATAAAGATGTTATTTTACGGGAAAGAGAATCAGACAAAGAAATCCTAACCATTTTTACCCACGTTTTTATGGATTGAATATGTGTAATCTAGTTTTCCCCATCTGAGGAAGCACTGAGTTAATTACTGATAACCCAATTTATAGTTGTGACAACATATATGTGAAAAAATGTGTGCTGTTTAAACCATCCTATTGATAAAATTATCAGTAAATAAAAGAAACTCAATTTTGGGGGAAAAAAAATCACCAAGAACACACTGAGAGCCTCCTCAGGCATGTGACTCATCTAAGTGCCACCATACATCCATGGCAAACTCTGGAATTTTTGTTCCTAGTTTTAAAGGAGTTTTAAAGCTGCTCTGGTCACCTGCAGGAATAATAGAAAGGACCTTAACCTCAAGGACGATCAACCATGGAAAACAGAAAAATCTCCCAAGATAGAAGGGTTTGGAATATTAATCCATGAACCCTGCATGCCCACCAGAGACCTTCAGGAAGGCCTTGAGATGCCACAACAGAATAAAATCCATGTAAACTTCACTTTCAAAACATGGAATTGAGAAAAATCCTGCGAGTTGTTGGGAGCAGCCATTGGTACGGGGCCAAAGAAAACAGAGCCTGTGCTCAGATGAGAAGAAAATTATGCCAAGTTTTCCTCATGTCACTGGCCTGAAAGGAGACCTTGGGACAGTACAGGGACTTTGGTGAGTCACAAACTTCATCACCGTTTAGTTTAGCACCTGAAAAATGGGGTAATTTTTTTTTTTCTCAAAAGCTGTCATAACCGAGAGAAAATAAATAAATGTCAAAATATTTTTCATTTATTTTATCAAAATGCAGTTGTGCGTGATATGCTATCAGGAAAGGTATTAAGGAAAAGCAAATTATCATTGCTACAGTGGGGAGAAGATAAAGACAGTATGTTTTTAAAAAAACATATAAAAATCCCTTTCCAGATGGGGCTGGTCAGTCAATAAAGTATTTTTCAGCTGATCCTGTAAATGATAGATGTCAGATGAAAGGATTTGTGAATTCATGTTAATGATGTTATTAAATACAGTATTTCCATATGAGAATGTTTGAACAAAATGCCCAAGTAAATATTTTGACAGCTTTGTTTCACACTGAAAAAACGGTAGAAGTGCAAAGAGACAGAAGGTTCCAAAGCAAATCCCTCTGCAGCTTTTACTGAAATATGCTTTGAGAGGTGTACTTGTGACCTTCCATAAAATTAATTCGAAGATTTTGAAAGATAAATAATTTGATTTAGAGCCATAAAGCAGGATTAGAGTCCCCTATTCTATTTTTTTTTTTTTTTGTTAAATTCAGTGACCATTTATGGTTATTGAAATTACAAAGGAAATCTCTTTCCTCTGCATAAACTAAACAGTACAATGAGCTGATTTTGGAAGATGGAACATCTACTGACTCTGACTGAGAATAATTTACCAAGGACCTGAGCTTCCTTTGCTTTCTCCACTCGAGCCATATATTAATGCTGATCAAAGTAAGAAAAATACTCCAAAACCATTCCCAATAGAAGGAAATTTATCCAGGATAATATTAACAGCTAAACCATAAGAGGTTTGGTTCAGGGAAAGCTGTGTCAGCTGCTATTTCAGACATCAGCTGAATGAGTTGCATCATAAGCATTTACTAATTTGGCTGGAAAATCATGCAATCATTGGTGTTTCTAAAACTTCTGATTTCTGAATGAGTTGAAAATACCACAGAAATGGCTGCAACCATCTCATAACTTCCATGTACAACTAAGTTAAAAAATCTTAGAACCTGACATATCAGAATCTTCCACACAAACACCTATTTTGTCTATAAAAACCAGAGCTGCTTATCCAACAAGCTGGAAATGGCAAAATATATTAAAAATATATGTAAGTATCTAGGATCTTCACAATTCAATCCATAACTATGGAGAGGATTTGCTAGAAATTATCAGACTGAAATAATTTCACGAAGTAATTCTGTCCATCTGGAGCATTTCCAAGATAGTGTTACAGATCCCCAGAATATATTGCTAAGGTTTGTTTTCTTCCCAGAAATTCTTGGTAAAAATAGCAAAGATTGGCTCTGAGCCACTTAGAAGGGATTTTTTTGTTGTTGTTGTTGTTGTTTCTTTTAGTTGCTGTTTTTAGAATTGTGTAGTAAATGATGCTATTATTTATCAGCATTACCTTGAACTGACAAATTTCTCCTCAGCAGCAGCTCAGGAAGCCTCAATGCCCACTCTGGCTCTGGAATTGGTGTCACTCATAAATCAGCACCCTGCAGTGTCTGAGCTCATCTGCACAGAGCTTAATTCTTAATTCAGGCTCATCTGGGTGTTAACCTGGTTATTGAGTTTCCAGACCCAACTATTCCAGCACAGGCACCTTCCCCTGCTCACTGCCAGCACAGGCATCTCTTTAACCATCTGCATTGCAAAATTGGATTTGAATGGAAGAGCAGAAGAATTTTATTTGGTGAGCACTCTTTGTACAAAGCCTGGCTCGCTCACTCTGGATAGCTGCAATATTTATGAGTGGAAAAAGATAAGAGATCTAGATAAGGAACAATAATCTGCACGATCTCACTAAATTAAGATATTCATGTGTTTCTTGCAAAGCAGTGAAATTGTTGTATTAGAACCATAAAAAGCAGCTAACCCAGCAAGAAGTTAATAACAGTTTAAAAGCAATTTCTGCACAACCTGACACCCTGCGGATGTCATGTGGGGGTTAGAAAAACACTGGCATTTCTCCAGCACATAATCTATGTATCACTTGCCATCAAGACACAGAAAAGTGAATCCAGAAGTCAATGACTTTATCACAGGGAATGAAAATCATCGACTCAGGCTGCCACCAGACATCTTGATTAAACAGGCAGAAGCTGTGTGGGGCTGTTACTGAGAGTGTAATGTGACAGCCACAGAATCCTAAACACACAGTTTGAATAATCAGATGATAATCAGAACACTGACACCTGGAAATGGGATCATAAAGCCAACTCTGAAATGGGAGAGTGTCTGACTTGCTGCAGCCAGGCTGGAGCAGGATGAGAAATTGGAAAATGTATCATGGTAYAGTGGCATGTCCATGCCAACACTGTCATGAGCACAAAACTCGGTTCAAGGGGTGGAAAAAAAGGAAAATGTCTTCATTGTTCAGMAAATTCAATGTGAAATCTCAGCATTTTGTGGCTTAATAATTAATCCAATGCTGTTGGCCACAAAGCAAAGCCACAGTGACAGGAACAGGGAGAAATCACAGACCCTCAGTCCCTTCTGCGTGGAGCTGGAAGACAGCTTAGTGAAACAGCTCCTTTTCCCAGGAAAAACTTCCAGAATTTTCATTTCCAGAAGGATCTGAGGCACAGGAGTTCAGAGAAGGGCAACAGAGAAGAGTGACAGAGCTCATCAGGGTGTGGAAGGAGCAGTGGATGAAGAATCAGGGATGTGCTGCTGCACTGGAGGGGCAATGAGGTTGAGAAACCCAACACAGCCTCAAGAAGGATGGAAACACCAGGATGGGGGAAATTATCTACAAAATGTGGGGCAATGCAATGATTTAGAAAACCTTCAGTAATAACAGACCTAACATAGCACAATAATTTTTCTGCTTCATATACCCCACCAGCAAGAAGATAATGTGCTCGAGCATGAAAGAGAAGAGCTCTGAGCAGCACCAAATCTGTGGAGTGAATACGCCCCCTCCACCTCCCCCCACCAGAATATCTGCTGGCATACCAGCACCCTAAAAATAGCAAAGGTGTGGGTATTGCAACAGAGAGCTTTGTGGAGCTTGTGAGTAATGTCAGGGCTGCTGRGGAACTGCAAACAAACCGAGGTGGCTTCATCAGGTGCCACTGAAGTGACACGAGGGAGTGGAGGATAATGATAAGGTAACTCAGTAAGACGAGACTCCTTTGCCACAAACAGAGACAGTGGCTGCTTTTAAAATGAGCAAGATCTGCCCAAGTGTTGACATCAAATGGAAAAATTGCAGCTTTRCAGACACGCTGACTTAGGTCAAGGACAGGAATCCCACTCACAGGCAGGTCAGGCCCTGGCAGAAATGAAAAGTCAAGCAATATAGAAACTTGGAGAAGTGCTAAAACAAATTCACTGATCTCCAGAGTATTAGGAAAAGTGCAAGGCTTTGAAATCAGATAGCAGCAAATGCCTGCCCAAATTCATACAAAACAGCCACAGAACAAGCCCAAATGCAAATTTATCCTGTAGCTGACTCTGGATTCATGAGGCTTCTTATGGATCTAATKAATATGGCAAAATGACTAAAAGCAGGCAGGAATAGATTAATTACATCCATAATTAATGCTTGACCCAGAACCTTTAAAAATAGCCCTGGGATTATTAAAACAAAACTATTCTCCCTCACTATTCCCCTAATCTTTGAGGAAATGCTGCTCTTTCAAGACACCTTAAAGCCCCAATTGTTGAAGGGAATTCAGGGGTGCTGCTGTGTCTAATGGTTTCTCTTAAGTTCACACCCTATTTTTGTTACTGGCTAATTGAGATTCATCACTGGAGCAGTTCTCCAGCATTTTATGAAATTCCAGATAACTGATGAGCTTAGATACATGCTGCACCTTCCACTCAGGAAGGAAACTCCATCTCCCTCTTGGAGAGTGGGGGAAGGAGAAATGCCACTAAATTCTAATATTAATTGCTATCCAACCCAAGGAGGCAGCCTCTAGGAAGAAAAAAAAAAAGTGTATGTTTAGATTTCTGGAGCATCAGAGACTCTTAATATCTAAAAGCTTAAGCTGTTGATGGTGAAACATTGACACCAGTGCCAAGTTTGAAATTAATACAGATTTAGGCCAGCAGCAATGACAATGATTTAAATTCAGGTTCAGAATCAAACATCAAAAGTCATCACTGACTGTGGCTAAAAAAGTACTTAACCTATGAGAAGTAAACAAAATATTATCAATTAACAAAGGAAACTAAGTGTGATACAAGCCACAGGAGGTACTTTAAAATGAGAATCTGGTTTTCAACATCAACAAGCTGTGTTTGTGCAGAAGCTCCTCCAATGGAGTCACCTGCCCCAAATGGGGTTGGATCAATGGGTTTGTGATTTCCTCAAGGGCCACCATCACTGGAGCTGTTTGGCCACAAATCTCAAATGTTGCTGCCTGYTTTAYARCCCWGCACAAGCCTCTCCTGGCTCCTTCRAAAATCAGAAACTTCTAACTCTGAGTGAACACTAATCTACCTCACGATTCCCTTCTCCAGATGGCCTCTGCTCCAGAAGGAATAAAAACCTGATATACTTTCTACATGTTCTTTCTATTTCTATATAATATATGGCATATATTTAAAAATACCGAACTATAAAAATAAATGCTTCCAGCAACACCCCTCAGATTTCTGTATTCTTTGAAGGGAAGAACAATGTYCCAGCTTTAAAATCTCCCAGGCTCAGCACTGTTTGTAATAAAGTTTGTCTGAGGACTGRGATCTGTTTCCATTCTGCAAACCCAGCAGATAAACAACTGCCTGGGGTTGTCCGAGTCTGTCAGCAGTGCTGCCACCACGCTCAGCAAAAACCAACCTTGGGATCTGCAGAGTCAGACCATTGCCCCACGCCATGGGAAATTCTGCCTGCCTCTCATTTTCATGTTCCTGTGACTTGCCCTTGGTTTGCATCACTCTAAAAGCTTCTTTTTACTTGAAAAAAATCTCTGACATTCTGTGAATCTTGCCTGAATTCAAATAAGCATGAGAAAAATATGACATATGTAAAGGAAAGTGGCATATACCAATAGTATAACATAAATAATTAAAAAAGAAATTGTACTTCAGCACCTTATTTTTCAAATTTCAGCWCATGATAAATAGCATTGCAAGGCTYAGGTAATTTGCAACATCATGCAGATAATATTATCTATTATTTCTACTTCAGATTGTATCAATCTTGCAATTTCACATTCTTTTAGTGAGGCCTTTTCAGATCTCTCTCCATTCCTTTGATGGGTGATGGAGAAATCCATATGTGCAGATCCATGAGGCAATAAACTTCCCAAGCCAAACACAAGAACARCAGCTTCTAGGAGAGAGTGGCTTGCCAAGACAAACAAGTTCTGCCAACATTTTAACACCACAGAAGGTCAGTCAGGTTATAATTAAACCTAATTACCATTCTCAAGAATTGCGACATCTTTTCACTTGAAGTCACCTAATGCTCAGAAAAGGATGGATTTTTAGTCTAGATTTTCCAAGAATCACMGTAATGAGACACTGGAATATTCCCTTTAAATCTGAATCATCACTTACCATCATAAAGAAACAAAGCATGTCATCATTAAAAGGAAGAGATTTGAGCACTTTATTTAGCCACTAATACTTCCTCTCTCCTGCTTTTCCCTGTTCCTCTGCAGTAATTGTAAAGGGTTTTTTCTCTTCTGCTCAATACCACTCTGGGGTTTTTCCATTATTTCACTTGTTAGTTTCTTTTCTTTTTTTTTCTTTTGAGAGTTTTATAACCTTTCTGCTTCAGCTCCCTGCTTTTAATCCTCTCTGTATCTTCAGATCTTCCTGTGCTCCCTCGGCAAGCTGGGGATCTGAACTTTTCTCTGCCAACTGCTGCCTTGGAACAGAAMTGTGCTGGGAACCACCTGAACTCATCTAACTGGAGAAAAGATGAGATAAAAATTGGTGAAGCAAAGACTTTTTTTCTCTCCCCCTTTCCTTTTCACACAGGCCAAGAGAAAGTGAAAGAGGAGACAAAAAAATGAGTCATTTGGCTGCTTCTCCTCCATCAGCAGTGCAAACCTGGTCGTGCTCATCCTGGTCTCATTCATGAGCAAGGAGCTGAAAATGCTGGGCTATCAGAATCCCCTTCAGTTCCTCAGGTAAAATTCTGGGGGTTTTGAGCAGTTTGAGCTGGCACCAGCTCCTTTTGCACATGGCCACGTCATGTCCATGGTGAAAAAAGCCTCCCTCAGCTAGGATGGCCTCCCAATAAAATGATCATTTGATCCCTCTGGAGACTGGAAAGCATCAAGAACCATTTGTTTTGAGACTCAAATAACAAAACTGGGAAACTGGAAGACCTGCTCAGCTCATGGCATGCTGTGCCAGCAGTGGGGATCCCAGCAGAGTGGCACAGGTTGGAAATGCTCCCAAACAGAGCCAGTGCTGTGACCCAGCCCTTGGAATCCTTCTCTGCTGCTGCAGGGTGGCTCYGAAAGCACCAGCAAGAGCAGGATGGGCACAGAGTGGGGCTTATTCCCTGCTGTCAATGCCCTGGTGATGAACTCCCCACGAGGCACAGTTTTGTGGAATGCCCCTTGTGCAGCTGTGCCCTCCCACTGCAAATGGTGTTTGCAGAAATCCATAATCAAAGTGACACTTCCAGTTCTCACAGGGCACACYGAGCTCCACCTGTCCTGCAGGAGATCCACAGGGCATCAGGAGGATGAGATGCCACTTCACTGACCAACTCATGTCATGGAAGGCTTTTATTGTGGGTGGGGCAAAACACGAATCCACAGCACTCTTTTGTTTACTTCCAATTACATGAATCTCCTGCATCTATAAGATTTATTTATCCACCCACAGATTATTCACACCTGTAGCCCTATAAAAGCACATGGAATAAAATCCTTGACCCACTGAAGCTGCTGGAGAGTTTGCAATGAGTTTCCTGCAATGAGTTTCCAGAACTCGGATTTTCGTTCCCCTTCCCCAGCTAGTATAATACTTCTCTAAATCATTTCAATCCAGTTATTTCTTTTTGCAGTCTTAATGGGTTGAAAAAAAGTCTGAGGTGTAAGAGGATTAAGCTGCTTTTCTATAATTTACAATGGTGCAAAACGGTCCTGGCACATTCAGGATTAGAATAGTGACCATGGTTATGTTTGTTTGGCAGTTCAACATCTTATGACTACCCCTGTTAAGTCTACAAAATTCAAATTGTAGACTTAAATTGTGTTGCTGTAATAATCCCTCACAACCTGTTGCTGCACATACAATCCACAGAGCCTGTATTACAAGACCAATGATAAAGCTGGTTTTCTATTTCAAGGTAATTTGGTACAGGTTAAGTGAAACTCTTGAATCAAATTTGTTCAAGTATTAGCTCAAATATAATTTCATATTCTCCCATGTAACAAGGCAAAAATCCATGCAGATAACAGTGGAATAACAAGCAAAACCCYACAGCTTGTCCCTTTACTTTCCAAACCTGAAATCCATTATCTGGAGATCCACCACTTAGCAGAGCACACATACAGAGAACAAGCTGAGCAGATGGTTCAAAGCWAACTGTCAATCCATTCCCAGTTCAAAACAGCAGTGAACTACTCCAGCTGTTTTCCAGATCAAAAATATTATTGTCATTTTGCTATCACTGCATGCTGAGGGTTATGTAACAAAAATGCACATGTCCCTCTGCCTGGAATGCAATTAATTTCCTCCCTCCCCACTGCGAGTGGTAAGTAACAATTCAGACAGTCTGGATGCTTCAGTTTTGAGCACGGGCAGAGATGCAGCCCTGGAATTATTCCACGTGGTAACCCACTATTTGTAACGTGCCAGTCTTCTGGAGGTCTTACAGCCAGGGTATATTTTGCAGTTTGGAAAAAAATAAACATTCTGTTCCTGTTTAAACACGGCCTCTCACTGTCTGTGGGGCACCCCGGGCGCTTTGCTGAAGTTCTAGAGTTTAACTACAGGCTTTGCTTTATGCTGGAATTTTAAATCTTCTAAYAAGTGTGCTAACTGGATGAATTAATTGCTTCCAATGTGCCACTGTATTTGCTGTACACTTTGGTATGCAAAGATCAGGCATGGCATGCTCTTAACTTAAAAATAGTGGCAAAATCCCATCYTAATCTACAAATATCCAAACATTCTACAGGTGGTTACATTCAGACTCCACAGCATTTAACCACTCCATGGAATTGGTTTATATAAAGAGAACAACTGGAAATCCTTTGCCTACAACAGCACACTCAAGAAACAAAACTCATTTTCTCATTGCAATCTTTTCTGCAATGTGCCTTTCATCTCTGTGATATTTATATAACAACTATAAGATCTTTGGGACAGGAGCTGCCTTTCTAGAAAATGTTTGCACCATATTTGACTTCTCTGTGTTGCTGCTGTGATAGAATACAGTGGGGAAATACAACTGTCCTCCAGGGTGTCAACTGAGATGAAACATTAACTCARTACTTAACTGCAGCAATTTCCTTTAATGTGTTATTGCTTGGTACAGCTTGTTCTGGGTTACTGGTTTACAGTTTACTTCTGTAGGGGGCACCTGCAGTGGTTTTACTGTTCTTACCTGGTTAAATAGGCCAGGGCACGCTCACATCCCGATGGYTTTTTGGGCTCCACCTTTTTAATGGAAATTCCAGCTTCCCTCATCAGCTGTTTCTCCTGCTTCTTGCGCTCTTTTTTCAATTTTCTTTCCAGTTTTCTCTTTTCCTCTGGAGTAAGTTCTTCCAGTTCCTCTGCAATAAGCTCTTCCTCTTCTTTCATAGCCTGAAATAATTAACATTTAAATGAAGTGTTTATCTTTCCATAGGAAAGTGAACATAATACGCATAAATGTAATTAAAAGCTTGAAGTAATATTTAAAACTAGAAGGTTCAGGTTTCATATTTTTACTGCTCACTGTCCTTCCATCACCTCTCTGCTCTGCACAATTCCAGAACAGCAAAKGCTGCACTCCCAGAGAKCTGAYATATCCAGGATGARCAGATGATGACTMCAGGAACCTGAGCACCTTTCACTTGTGTATTAAACATCATTTCTACAATGCCTTGTGCTGTTTGATCTCCCACACTCACACCTGAGTGGGGCATGTGTTTTACAGCAGATGGAGGCTTTGGGTGTTTTTTCAGTGTCCACACCTTTCCTGAAGATCCTCAGTTTGTRTTTGTTGTGTAACCTCACACCTCCCTGCACTGACAAAACCTCTGTCTGCCATGCAGAGAATTCATCTCAGTTATGGGATCAGGGCAAAGATGTGACAACTGTCACCTTCATCCAAGAGTCCTGGAGATCCTTTARCAATCTTGATGAAACAAGCACAATCTTCAATAACCACACACAGATCCATATCTCACAAAGCTTTCTTTAGGTTTGCAGACAGAATAGTTAATTATTCACATCTAAAATCATATTACCATAAATACATGCATCAGTATATCCCAAATGAAAATAAATATTTCATGGACAGATGAAGAGTTTTAAATAGTTTATCTGACTATAMACATTGAGTTTATCATGGAAAATCCAGTATAAGATTATATTGTGTAGAAATAAAATGCTGTTCCATAGCAAAATGAGATTCACTCCAGGCATTCCTGGATGTCTGAGGGATGTTCTTGCCCCCATGAAGGACAACTGGGTGAGAAAGAAATACTCTTCCTCCTCCTTCTGCTCCCCTCTCATCTCTTCAAAAAATAGGTAACTGAAACATGAATGCACAAGAAGATCAACTGCTTCGTGCCAAGACTGGTTAAAAATATAAGTTCCCAAATCCTTAGTGTTCCTTCAATTTGTGTCAGTCAAATGCTTTCAAACACAAATGCAGACACAGAGCTAAATAAGGTTATTCTTGCTGACATTCAACCAAAGAATGTTAAACAAGACAATACCTGAGCACAATCTTATTTGCCAAAGACACCTGCTGGGGTCTAAACATTTGTTCAGTGTCAATTCACCTATCATCTAAGTTCACTCTGACTCATCTTTTCAACTTGGTGTTTTCACAGAACGAAGAAAGGTTAAGAAAGCAGAAATTAGAACAAATGGAAGTAGGGTACTTTTTTTTTGCTTAAAAGACTTTTTAGCTGTTTTTATGGAAAAGCCAGCATTCATTGCAAACACATGCAAAAGAGCAACATGTGTTGCATTTGTATAGAAGACATTTTWTAGTTCATGCTGAGAATAAAATAATATTTAGGATGAAGGTAGAATTCAATTGTTATACAGGAAACAACGTTTTCATTTGAAAAGCCACCCTGGTACTTACTAAAATAACAATCCAGCCACACAAAGCCCTGGAAAACACTGAGGGTGGTCATTTATAAAGTGTTTGTAAAAGATTACTGCAGCAGCTGTCCAACAGAYGACACACTACAGTTAATCTTCTTTTTAAAATAATGTAATGAATTTGTTTACTTTTCTGTGAGCCATGAAGCTTTCAAATAAAGTGACTGTGGCACATCATTAGAGCCAGTCTGATAAAGAGGCCTCTGCTTCTTCATACTTACAGTAAATGCATATCTGGGTAACTTCCCTTCCCCCCACATTCCTCGCATTATCAAAAAGCTTTTTATCCTTCTCCCTGACCACTCCATTAAAAACAAAACAAGTTGCTSCCTCCCCGTAGGTCCCAACGTAAATACCGAGCCCTGACAACATTTGTTCCCAGCATGGATGGGCTGTGGGCTGCCTGACACCAGAGCATTGTTCTCCTGCAGGGCTGAAAGAGCCAGGATTTACAGCTGGAGGAACCTTCTGTGGCCACAGCATCACCCAGGGATGCATTTACAGGAGCTGGAATTTACAGCATCACCCAGGGATGCATTTACAGGAGCTGGAATTTACAGCATCACCCAG
>NW_026623789.1:29622-33212 GCF_030028575.1 Malurus melanocephalus | reverse complement strand
ACTGACAGAGTCCTTACTTCAGCTCAAACAGCTCCTCTAGTTCCAAATGTACTTTTATCCATCCTTGCCAACTTGGTTAATTTAGTAGGACATGCCACAATTTGTCCCAGACTGGTTTTTGATTTGAAAGCATCGGGTTTTATATGTTTCAGAAAACACCACATTCAGTGGTATATTCCCCACTGAACCTGAAGGTAATTTTATTCCAATTTATATTAAAAAAAAAAACAACCCTTCCCCCAGTTCCAGGACTTGAAAGAAAACAAAACCAAACCTTCCACTGGAATTTAAATCCTAGCTTTATTTATTATTTACTAATCTATGGATGCACCTCTCCTTTCTTTAAATCAACAGCTTTATTTTTTAGTTTCTCCTTTCCCAAACCATTAGTGTGACTGCTCTTCTGGAAGATGTYTGTGACCCATTTAGATTTAGAGTTTCAGTGTTATTTCATTATTTAAACCAAAAAAAAACCCCAGCCAACAGGACCTCATTGTTCTGAGGCCATAAATATTCCAGGTTGTCTCCTTCTATATTTATAAAGTGACATCACAATTTGTAGCGCCACAATTTCGCCTTAACTACGACGTTGTAAAGCCCCTATTCGAGCACGTGAGACACTTGTTTATTGACATGATAAATTCAAACCACATGCACCCAGAAAAAAACACAACACTTGCTTATTTGCAAAGCCTGCTGAGAGCTAGCACACCACCTTGGCTTGTGGGCTCATTAGATCTCAATCTAAACAAGGTCAGGCCAGGTCAGCACACTTGAATGAATGACATTCAGAGGAGAGCCAGCGTTTTCTCGTGATTAAGGAGGTGGGAGTCTTCCATTTGGAAACTTTCCAGAAGGCCTGAAAAGGTGCTAAAAGGGATATTGCCACTGGATGCCATTTTCTGAGGAAAAGGCAGCCCCCCAAATCTTTCACACTTATGCTCATAAAAGCCTGGAGATGTGAGCTCAGGCAAATTCCCAGCAAATTCCCTGAGTTTCTATCATACCCTGTCCATCTGCAGGCAGAGTGCTGCGAGTGCCAATTCAGARCCTTTCATCAATGCCAGTCTCCAACTTTCTGAACTGCGTGTAAATATAGCAATRTGCTCTAAATAGTCCAAGACATCTCACTCAAAATAGCTGCAGGCTTCAGCTGTGGCAGTTTTAGATACCAGTTAAGGTTTTCCATCGTTCTTTGTAATCTGGAAATATTGCACGAATTTCAAACATTTTATAAGTGATCTTTTGAAACTAGCTTCCAGTTCATAAATGGGGAGCCTGTCAAACAGAAGGGAAGCATTTCATTCTGCAAAGCAGCCCTGCTAAGCCATTCAGAACAGAGGGAAATAACTAGAATTGCAACAAAAACCAGTAAAAAGACGTGTAGTTTCTCTTGAAGGTATCTGACCCTTTTTCAAGCTGCAACAGGAGCAGCAGAACCAAACAGGTGTCGTTTTTGAGGGTAGTTTTTATATTTGGATAAAAGCTTGTACCGCCAGGGGATTGTGAACTCTAATAGCTGAGCAAGCAGCACCAAGACGGGAGTAACAGCACTAATAGCAGCACGCTAATTGTGTTGTGTTTCCACACAGCACTAAGTGCTTTTTAAAATTTCTTTCCAGTCCTTGACTGCCTCACACTTAAGWAGAACTGAAGACATCCCCTAAAGACTTCTGTTCCTCCTCCTKGCTCGTTTCTGCTTCAGAATTCCCACATTTGCATCCCTGGTTGCGCATTGCMAGCACAGAGTGATGTTGATGGAGTCAGAAACTCTGAGGAATTGCCACAATGACCCGAATACTCGTCTATGAAATTCTGTCTTTGGGATTCRTCTCTGTAGGTCTGAACTTCCTGCCTGATCAGGGGTTTGGCTTTTCTGCCAAACCTATAGAAGGAACCACAGACCAAGCCACAAGACCAAATTGACTATTTATTAGAACCAGTGAATCCAGCTCCTCCAAAACCAATAGACTTTTATCCTTTCCTCCCAGCACTGCAGCACAAGTCTGTACAACAGCAAGGCAAGCAACAGCAGAAATTCAAAGGAATAAATAACAGCGACAAACATATAAAAAGGGCGTCAAACTTTTGAACTCCAGAGAGTTCCAAATGGAGGGGAAATGGATTATATGGCTTATTTCATAGTAGGAGCATTGTACCGCCGTGTTTGTTCATGAAGCTCATGTTATTTCATAACTTTTAACGTGGAGAAATGTCAAAAGGGGCTTTGTTCACTGACCAGGAGCTACTGAGACATCACGGAATGGGTCCTGCTTGGGAGTAGCCTTCTGCCCCCCAAATGCCCCGTGAACGATGTCAGCATGCAAAACGTCCTGTTTCTGCCTCACACAATGCATATGAACCCRGATAAATAACTGGCCATCTGCCAGCCTAAAAACAAAAAGCAGAATCTATAAACACAGTTCAAAACCCACAGAGAAGAAAGGCTGGCAGACCCTTAGACACAAGGTTCATAAAAGAAAGATTGACAAATGATTTACTGTCCAAGGCCGGCTGAAGAGCTGTGCTACAACTACAGCTAGAGAATTTRCATAAAGCAGTTCACGGCCATACTGAATTTAAATAATTATTTTCCATCATTTAGTACTCTTTGAAAAGAAGAAGCATAACCAGAGAGAGCATATGAAATTTCATTATCACACAGAAAGCAAATTTTAAATGAAAAGCAACATGTAGAAGTATTTCTCCTTACCTGATGTCTGCAGCACTTACAGAGAAAGATCTTTTAGAAGTTATGTACTGCTCAAAGAAAAATAACATTGTTTTCATAAAAGCTAGGTGTTTTTAGAATCTCAACGCCTCACAAGAAAAACACTGGCAATAATTTATATTAAGTTGATTTGGAAAGCTTTCTGTAGATTCAACCCAGGCAGAGAAGCCTCAAATAAGTTCTGCAGGAAACCAGATTTAAATAAGAACAGCTTTTTTATCTTTCTGCTCCAGGAAAGGATTCTTTTTGTGGTCATGTACATGTTGTTGGGATTTTTTTTTTTTWAAGCCTCTTTGTGTGTACAGCTATACTATCTCAGGAACACAGTCATCAAGTAGCGCCCTAAACTTGCAGCTGTAATTTAGGATAGATGAACCTCGATTAGCTTGAAACCTGGTTTAATTTACAACTGTGTGATCGTTGCATGTCTCAGATTTACAGCCAATTGTGAATAGTACATAAAGTGTTATCATTAGCAACTGCTGAATGAGGAGAAATTGAACAATTTTCTAAATTACATGAAAGCATTTACAGGCACACAGAATACACAACTTAAAGAATGCAGCTTGTTGAAYTCCACTTTATAGACTGTTTGCTGCTATAAAGTACCTGTACTGTGGCAGATTGTGTTCTAAGGCATAAATTAGGATCGTATTGTATTTCTCATTTTTCTCCACCAGTATCACAGCCCTGAGCACAACAGAAATACAGAGACACCACCACAACTGCAGGCTCGGGGAATGCAGTTTTGCTTCATTTGCAACTACACACTGTGGCCAGGAATGTTCACATATTTGTTGAATGATTTTGCTTACTCCCCTACTCTTAATTAAACCGTGTTAGCCAATCAGGAGAACAT
>NW_026623789.1:0-29552 GCF_030028575.1 Malurus melanocephalus | reverse complement strand
AAAAAAAGAAAAAGGAACCCCCTTGGAAATCATTTGTATCCACATCCCTGTGGCTTACACACAGCACTTTTAACCCCTCCCCAGAAGCGAAGAGGAATTTTAATAGAAGGAGCACGAGACTGTCGCAGCACTCGGCGCTTTCATTGCCACCAAAGTCGTCCCCTTTAGGGGTGCTGACAGTTTCTTCTGAGGCTTAAAAAGACTTTGGGCTGCGAGAGGAGGTGGAGGCAGAGCAGAGGCTGTTTTGAAATCCTTGCTGGAGAATTAGAAAAAAAAAAAATAAATAAACCAACCCCAAACCACGAGCTCCATCTCCTCCAATGAAAGAGGTACCACAGGGTGTAGGCAGGTTGCCAGGCGAGCTCGGCAGCGTGACCGCACTGCATTGAGTTTCTTTAATGAAAGCCAGGAAAGAACACATTACACAGTGTTTCTTCTGAGAGCCAGCGAGCCTCCAGTGATTGAAATCAATAAAAACAGTCGGCAAGGGGCCCAGTGGGGGAAGAGAGAAATCTCCACTACAGCATTCAGTTTGCTTTCCACTTTCTCCCTCCCCCTCTAAAGTTAAAACTCCGAAGATCACCATGACAAGCTGCTTCGCTTCCAGCTCTGGGAAGACGCTGGTGGGGATTTAAAGGAAGCGAACACTTTCCTTCGCTTCCCTTGCYTTTGCTCTCCCCCCAGCGCGAAGGAAATGAAAGGCTTGTTTGGAATTTGAATCCCGCCTGGAAAAAAAAAAAAAAACTTCATTGGACAAGTGCATCGTTCTGCATTTCAGGAAAGGGATGGATTTTACGGTCGGAGAATGCTAAAAGGTGAGAGGGGGAAGAAAAGCAGGAATCTGATCCAGCCGGAGCAGGGTAGGATGTCCAAGCCGGCGGGAGCGGCTGGGAGCAAGTGCCTGAGATCATCCACATCCTGAGGCACCTGGAGCGTCGGGAACACGTGAAAAACACGGCGAGCCAGGTAAGCAAAACCCGCTTTTGCCGATGTTCTGTCCCCGGTCCGAAAGCCGGGACACCCTTGTGCTCAGCCTGCCCCGCGGCCGCCCYCGTTAACCTCGGGCGACTTAACGCTAAGCTTGTCCCGTCTGAGAACCGTGTCAGGCCACTAATCCTCGCTCAACTATAAACCGGGCACAAAAGCCCTTTGTTTACGAGTTTTGTGTCCAATTCGCGAGCTGACAAGGTAGGACAGGGCCATTGCATAAGTGCAGCCCCCCCAGGAGTGGGGAGACGCGMCTGACACCGCACACTCTGGAGCTGCTGCGATCCGAGAGAGCGCCACTAATGCATTTCTAATATGGTCCATATTTATCTATTTTATTTATGTATTTTAATCACCATAGCAGCCACATACAGAACATACTTGCAGCGAGWTCCATGGGCTGCTCTGCACTCACAGCAGCGTGCGCACACGGGGTCTAGGCTGATTGTTTGCTCAGAAAAAACTTTGCAATTTGTTGTTAAAACAGCCAGGAGGGRTTTCTGGCACCACCGACACAGGTTTATGCAGCACGTGTGTGTTTGCCAATACCCTAATGCAAGCAGKGTTTATCCCCTRTRAGAATGGGGAAGGCACAGATAACARCTGTAGRTCACAACATTCTTCAACATCAASTTTTTGGCCAACTTCGGATGATTTACGAATCATCCTCAGTGAGGCACGGAGAATGAAATCAAAGCCTGCCTTCTGCAAAGCAAGCAAAAATGCTGATAGCTCCATCTCCCCTCCAGCAGAGGCAGGAATTCAGTGGGACAGATAACAAATAGGTGCCTGTGGAGCAAGAGCAGCAATTCTTGTCCCTCTCATGCTGGTCATCATTAGATGTTGACAGCAGCACACATGCTCACTGCTGGAGAGGGATGATGCCTCCACTTGCACTGAATGTTTCCCCAAATCTTTATCCCAGCCTGGTTGGCTCTGAAGGTAGAGAGAAAAAACTTCCCCAGCATCACCTTCAGCTCAGTAGCAGCAGATAGAATGCATTAATTTAATACAGCAAGTGCAGATGGGCGTCTGCAGGTGCAGTGCTGCTCTTTCCTTGGAAAATACACCCTTTTCAAGAGTTATTTTGTTATTTTCACACCACTCAGAAAAGGATGACTCACCCGCTTAAAGAATGACCTGGAGAACACCCCCATGACCAAAAGTAAAGCGCATAAGTTGCAGCACAAACTGTTCTAATAAAGCTATGAAAATAGCTGGGACAGTATTTAATTAGTAAGAAATTTCTAGACTAATTTATTAATCCAGATTTGAGCTTTTCACGCAAAACAATTGCAAAATTATAGCTGAAGGTGTAATTAAAGAACAGTAATTTACAACAAAAAAGCAAAGTTATGATTCATAAGAGAACAGCATCTACACGAAGTTTTGGGTATATCCACCGATCCACAATTCATTTTGCAGAATCAGTTCTCTGTTTTGCCTCCCCTGCACAGATGCTTTGCAGAAATGACAGCACCTTCATAGCTCAGGAATCACTGCAATCATTCCCACACCAATCAACAAGTCTGCTTTGCACTGCTCTTGRAGCTAAATTTATCCTTATGCAGAGGAACTCACTGAAGTCTTTATTTAACATTTCAGACAAGGAAAGCTTAGGTGGGACTTACACAACACATATCACTTGTACTGACATTCTCAAGCTCAAGTGATATTCCTCCCCATTACTCTCTCAGCAAAAATATAAATATTATGTTTAAAGTACAGGATATTTTTGTTCATAATGATGCATTTTTCAGAAGCCAAGTGGCATGAGTGTCCACTGTCACTGGGATGTTCTTTTCAAAAACACAATTTAAGAAAGAAATGTATTTTCTCAATCAGAAGTTGTGGTCAGAAAGAGATATTCTAGCAGTCACATCAGGGTTTTTCAGTCATGTTAATGTTATTAAAACAGATTCTGTGCACAATGACCCAGTCCTTCAGGCCCTCCCTTTTAGAGTGTGGAGATCTGGAAGAAACCCATGTTGCTTTTCTGAGTTGGGTACAACAAAAATGAAAAAACTGGAATCAATTTCTACATTTCTGCTGGACTTGGCAGTCCAGTAGAAATCACCAGGAGTACTTTGTCCTCAACAATGAAACAAATCTTCATCATAATCAAGAGTTCCTAATGGTTCATGCCAATTGTCCTCACAGCAACGCTAACTGCAAAAGAGCTGTTTGAAAACAGTCCATTAGGTTTTGAAGCAGTCAGCAAAATAGATGAAATTGTTTTAAAGGTGAAAGGACGAACATTTTGTTTTAATCTCCCCTATTTAAGCCTTTAGGAAGGAAAAGGTCTGGGATTATACAGAACAAATTAAATGACCATTTAAAAAAATGCTGAAATTCAACAATAAAGGTGCCAGCACCAGCGTCTGCTGAACACCTGGACAGTGTTAGGTGAAACATAATATTCATGCCTGCACTGGTGGAAAAGGAACATTGCCATCCCTTTCAAATGAACATGACCTGACACTTCTTGAATATGGTAAAGCTTCAAGGTGTCTCCTTTCTTATTTATACCAGTGGTTCATGTTCACAGTGCTGGATTCACTCAGCTGAGTATATTTAGTTTGCTCAGTCTCAAATTGAYAGCTTCTCTGTAATGTACCCGTTCTGACTTAAAAATGGAACGTAATTAACATACAGCTGGAGAAGGTACATTTTTGCCATTTATGGGAAAGCCTTGTGAAGCTGAAGACTAAATATTAAGTAGAAAATAAATGGTTCTTGATCCCTAGCWAAGGTGGCTTTCCTTACAATTCAAACAGGAATCCTTGTATTTGACTTAGGAAAGACATTTTTGTTAAAAACAACAAGGTCATCAAAACCCATCAAAAACTTCTTCTTACCAACAAGTTGTCACTAGGTTCAGCTGCAGAGTTAACAGGATTTTATAGCTACAGGGAATGAAAGTCCTGGGATAAACACTACTCTCAAACCCTCTGTATCCTCACAGATCTCAACAGAACTTTTATTCATTAGTATATTACTAAAACGAGCACCATTTTTAGTCAGCTATATTAAGATCTTCTTTAAAACCTATCTATTTCAGGATGCATTTCACCCATACCTGCATTTCTATACACTCAGCTGCACACGCACACGTAGGCGGGGACACGCAGATTTCAATTTGTGAAGACACCCAAGAAAACGGAGTGGGCAGGACTCATTTCTTTAGCAGAATGTGATAATTTCGTGATTCAATCACCCTAAAATAGACACCCACAGCAGCCTCTAAATGTCCTGCACCTTCATCCTGAGAATAAAGGCATCAACAACCTCAGYTCATGTCTTGCCACTTGGTTTGCTTCACAATGGGATAAATGGTTTGGGAGACAGAGAACTGGACCCTCAGTTTGGCTGTGAAAAGAGAGACACCTTAACACGAAATGAGGAAGAAATGTGCTGGGCATTACTGATTTTTGCATTGACTTCCTGCCTAGTGATAACCACAGGCGGATGATTGAGACTGTGACAATTAAATTGCRTGAAATGATCTGTCTTCTAAATATATATAATTTCCACTAACAGACCTTTCAACACCTGTATGCAGAATTTGAGAATGTTTAAAGAAATAAGTACTGTAAAGCTGTACTATAAAACCCTATCTCAGGTACAGTTCAGTTGCCACTGAAAATCCTGTTTTAAGAAGTTCTTTCTCGAGGATGGTAAAGGAGGAATGTTTTTAAGAGCTGGCATGAATTACACAATCTACATTTCCTTCAGGTCTGCCTGCTGCTCTTGAAATCCTCATGAGCAAGTGCATGAAACATGACTGATAGCGACAAAGAATTTGAATTTGTTTGTGGGTTTGAAATGGTCTCCTGAAAATTCCTTACGAAAATTCCATCCATAATTTCAGCATTTTGAAAGTCTCTGAAAATTGAGTGCAATACATTTCAAAATCCTATTTATTCAGTAATTCTCTACRTGCTTTCTGTTCTTGTGAGCTTACTGATAACTATACATCTATGAWACCAACTTTTAAACTCTCCAAATCTATCACACAGCTGAAAATACYGAAATGCCATCTGGTTTTTATAGCATCAGGTGTGCCTTCATTATGCGTTTGAGAGGCAGAGCAGAAAATTGAAAAACAATTATGATTTAAGAAGCTAAATTAAAACCTTTTGACTGTTTAGTAAAAATGGTCCATAAAACCTGTTTGTATTCCAACAGACCACACTGAAAGRTATCATTGTAAAAGCAGCACAAATCAAGGTGTTGGTGGTGTTTGTCTGTTTTGGAATTAAGGCATGTAGCAAGTTATCCGAAAACCAAATTATATTAATATATATTTCAATAATAAATAGCTAAAGCATATTTATAAAATGAATACTAGAATTTACATGGACTGAATTTATAACTCATGATAGTTTCAAAGCCAAGGTTTATCTGCTGAAGGTACATTTTACATCTTCAATAAATCAAGTATAAATACAACAGGAGACAGCAGTTGCCCACAAAATTATAAAGTTAAGTACAAAATAGAGTGGATAACTACAGATAAAATAACATGTTAAATGCAAGAAAGCCTGGATCCACCCACTAACGGGAGGATTAAGTTTATCACATACCTGTTCTGTTATCACGTAATTTTGCAGGGATCAAAAGAAAGTTTTRAGATAGGAACAACAAGGAACCTCTTCATGGCACACAGGGCAGCACAGCAAAAGGCACKGGAGATGGTCATTAGAAAGCACAGATGGTCAAAGGTAAATGTTTGAGTTGTTAGTGAACCAAGAGTCAACATTTCCATAGTGCACAGGGATAATGGCTACAGTGGGATTAGACTGCAGRGCTTTGGAAGTGAAGTAGTTTATGCCTGGCAGAGAAAAAGGAGAGCAAAGGAAGAGAGAGATTAACAGCAAATGGAAGGTCCATGTCAAGGGAAATCCTGATCTTCAAAACAAAATTAAAAAAAAAATTAACTAGTCTGGAAAAAAGCCACGATGTCAGAATTCTTTGCTGAATGGCAGGAGAAAAGCTTCGTATTTCTTTTTGTAATTGCAAACAATGAAAAGTACTTTGAAACAGAAAAATCAAATYACAATCAAAATGAAAATAAGGATTCTACCTTAATGAGATAAGCTAGAAGGTAATTCTGTCATTATGAACATGAAATGAGCAGATATGACACTTCTCTGTTGAAGATTAAATTAAAACTCAATGTTTCCTAAAACGCGTTAAGTAAAACTGCAAACTCCAAAAAAGAAAATCCAGTTTGATAAAGAAATTTTCTCATTTTTCCTTTCTTAAACTTTCTTTAGAAATGAATACTTTCCCTTGGAATAGTGGGAGTTAAAGTTGTACTGGAAGGTTGTCAGGTAGAAATGGAGATATGATCTCCTGCCAGGGATGCAGGAAGCGTGGTTACTGAAATGTGAAGTCAAGGAGAACAGGGAACACTGGAAAAGTCAGGGAAGCCAGGAAAATCAGAACCTGTTTTTCTATCAACATAGCAAAGACAAAACATTGTACTTCCTGCATAGATTCTTCCAGATTCACTGAGKGAACTCTTCAGTTATTTAAGGCTTTTATAAAATCTGCCATTGACCCTAAAAAACTTCTGACTCTGAAAATTCCAAAGCAKTTTTGAAGCATTGACTTATCTCCCTCCAACCAAGCATCCAGGAACMGTAAGAGGTGCAAATTCATGACAGGGTCCAACTTTCAAATTACAGAAAGTTGTCACAGCCACATTTATGTAATTTAAGTACTCAATAACTTAAATCTGCCATACCTTACGAACAACAGGAATAGAAAATCTGAAATAAACACATGAAATGCATGAAATGCAAGGCCAGGAGAGATTRAAGTTGTGCAGAATGAAAACCTGGGCTCTACAGCTTCCACAATGCAATGAGAGCTGAGCTTTGCCACCAGAAGAATCCTGACAAACAGTGCACAAAGCTCCAATTAGTAGGTAATAAAGTTTGTATAACATTTTTMAATCCCCAGCTTRTAGTTATTTTAGGGCATCTGAGACTTTGGAAAGGTACCATGCCGTGGGTTTAACTAAACTAAACACAACTAACCGTTCTGGTCTATGCTTTCTAATGTTTAGATGCATKATTCAATTCTAGTTGCAGCCAGAATTTCAAGTGTTTTTAAAGCATCAGCAGAACATTCTATTACTGCATKGCTGGGCTAGGTTTGGCCAAGGGTGAGATGTTGTGGTTAGCAATATCTAATGACTAATTTGAGATGCAATTTTGTAATTACTTTAAGGATTTTTGCTGCCCTAAAGAAGGCAGTGGGAATTATTCTAACGAGCAGCCCAAAGGAGAACAGTGATAKATGCTGAGAATTCAAACAACACACAAAATGGAGAGAAATGCATAAACTCTGCATCCAGGAGGCCCTCACTGGCAAAATATATAGAATGTTCTTAAGTTGACAGTTTTATAACTCTAAATGGTTTCGCAAATGAAATCCAAACAAAAGAGCAGAGATGTACTCTAAATCACTCAGCAATTGCTGCTTAGAAAAACCAGCAACCACTAACTCCAGCAAACAAAAACAGTTGCCTTAGGAAAGCTTAATGAATGGAAAAGATGTCAGAGTTTTTGTTGTTCTTCTTGCAGCTTTATTTTTCTGTATCTCTGAATCTATGCACATAATGATTCAGTTCACCCTGACAAATACTGTATAACCAACTATCAATCACATCAACTTTTTATATGTTGAGAGCAGTCAGATACCAAGTGATAAAGCGAGTTCAGGCAGAGGGCATATGTTAAGCAGCTGTGAGTCCTTTACTGTGTCTGTAACCTAAAAGCTTAATGTCATTACACAGAGCTCTGATTTCTTCTTTGCCTGCCTTACACTGGAATACTCACATTATATGGAATAGAGATTATTAACTTAATGGAAGAAATACAGGCACGTAGTGACTGCAGCAGAACAATGCTTATAAATCAGATGTGGCATATTCTGCTTCCAGTGAAAGATCACACAACCAAATACCTCTGTTCAGGCTCTAAAGAAAGCTTTACACTTGTGAATAAAAATCTCAGGTAATAGTTTTAGCAACCATTTAAACCTGCATAAGTCAGTACTGCTGCCAGAAGACACAGTCTTCATTTGCTCCCACCCTTTCCTTGGCACAAGTGTTGCACAGTTTCATAAACCCATTTGTGTGAAAATTACCTCTCTGCCCCCTCAAAACATTATTTAATACCAAATCAGTTTGTTAATTCGATTCACTGTGAACATCTCTGCCAGCAAAAAGAGGAGGTGATAGGAAGGTGGAAGCAAGCGGATGTGCAGCCTGTGCCATCCCAGTTTTTGCACCCTCTGGCTGAAGAAACCATTCCTTAAAATAAACATAAGTGTAAAACACGTAATGTTGCTATGTGTACCTTATCTTTTCCATATAGGGGTGATGAACTGCAGCTCATCAATTCCCAAATTACCACAGATCATTTGCTATTTATTGCCCTTTATTAGCATCATGCATTGCTGTTTTGGGCTTTCAATTATTTCCCTCTAAGTTCAAAATGACAGTAGAGGTCTAGTAAAGGCAAAAGGCATAATGTTTGCTTCCAAGGGCCTGAACTCAGATGTTTCATATTATTAAAAAAGCGTAATTTTGATTTCTTGCAGACACAAGCACATCATTTTAAAAATAGCAATAGACAACCAGTATAGCAATTCATAAATTTCTATCAGTGTACAGGACTCACATTTTCACGATACTGAGAGTTTGAGAAGATGTTGGTTTGCTTCCTGCAGTGYCCAGTGAGCAAGAAAATCCCCTTCACTCACTACCAGCCCATCAGAGGTCAATAAAAACAYCAGAAACAAGTCTGTGGCAAAAACTTCATGGGTTTGCTCACTCATTCTGGAGTGGGTAATGGTAGCAGTCAATTACTGAACTGCTCCAGCAGTTTAACAGATGATAACTGAGTTCMAAATGAAATTTCACTCGTGTCATTTAGCTAATTAAACAAACAAATGCTGCCATCATACAATAACTTCATTAAGATACCWAATGTAATCAAGGAAATAGGTTATCTTCATATACTGTACAAATACAAATATTGCAAGATGTGGTCAGGGCGGTTAAAGAACAGCAAGTGTTGCCATCCTCTGTCTTCCCTTTGCATTTCCTTTTGGATTTGCATCACATCTGAAGRCACCATCAAGTTCAGCAATGACCCAAAGCAAGTGGCCTTTTAGGAATTAAGCTCTAGCAACCTTTAAAAGAAGGCTCAGAATTATAGAACATCCAATAATCACCTGAGTCTGTAAGCTCACAGCAGACACAGGCTGTGATAAGTGGGACTACCAGCAGAAGAAGCAAAAGAATCAACTGAGAATTTGAAATTTTGCTGCCAAAACTTTAACGCAGTCTATTTAAAACCCTTAGTCATAGGTAGCATGCAAAAATGTCTTTGACATGCCTGTGTGTCTCTGAGTCCTCTCCTGTTATTAGCTTATTAGCAGAAAATCTTACACTAATGGTGTGAAAAAAGAGTTCACAGCTTCTCCTTCCAGAAGAGGAAGAGGAATGGTATCTGATACCAATGATTCAAACACTGCCAGGATCTTGAAGCACAGCCATTGAGTTAGAAGTGAATCAGACATCTCAATTGAGAATTTCCACCTGGGAACTGTATTTATTTAGTGTCAGGACAGAYTGTTCTGCTTTCATAGAAACGTGTTTATCTCAAATTCAAACTAATGTTCAACTATCGAGTTRTGGTTTTGCTAAATATATATAGATACAGAAATAGATAGATACAGATATAGAAATAGATACAGATATATAGCTAATATAGAACTATTTCAGCCAAATATCTTCAGAAGTAAGGACTTAAGTTTGACACACTGGTGTGACTTTCTCATCAGTAAAAGAGTAAAAAAAAAGGTGAATTTCCACAGTTTAGTTGTTTTATGCATAACTAAAATAACCCCCAAACAATTAAACATTTGTCTGACTTATTTGCATGGAAAGGGTCTTTTATTTTGACCACAGTACTTAGGGTTATCAGTGCAGAAGTAATGACAGAGAGAAGGGTTCAGGTACAAAATGTCTAATTCTTCAAACATTTGGTTAATTTGTTTTCTAAACCTAAAGCAATATTTGATCAGTTGAACAAATACTTGAAATGCATTTGGCTAGTTACCTATTTAGAAAGAGAACAAATTTATTTAAAAGGATTTCTTTTACCCTTTGGTCACCGCAGAACAAAAGTTAGGTTGAGTTCACAGGATTTTAGGAATTATGCTCCTTGTGATTCCCTCCAAGCACTCCTGTGATATTGCTACACAGGTTTAAGGTGTGAGAACACCCATGTCAGGTGAAAGGAATAAACATTTGACAGTAGAAATGTTCATATTCAAATCCATGCAAAATTTCTGACTAACTACAAAAGACCAAGTCTAAAGAAGTGAAAGGCATAGTCATATCAAGGTTTGTTTTCAGTTTAAAACTGGAACATGATCAAAAGACTCGAGAAACAGTTCTTGTTTGCAAATGGATAATTAGTTTGAAACACCTCTTAAGCTGTTCAGCCAATAAATTTACTACAAATAAAAGCAGAAAAATACCTAATACAGCTCTTATAACAAGCAACTGTCAAGAGTTTTTATCTATTCAGAGAGTATATCTACTGCCAAGTTGCCTGTATATCTTTCCTTTTTAAATAAAAAGCTATTTTAAATCCATATTGGGAGGTGTCAGAAACATAACCCATATAAAAGAGCACACAGACCCCTAAAGRCTTCTGAAATCCTTCAACCCTAGTAAAAGCCTTGTATCTTTAATTGCTTTCCTTTTAGCTTCTTAGATTAAGRTTTGTATTTGGATTTCAGTCACATTAGGCTTAATGTTCCTGGTACTGTCACRATTTAAAATATTTATAATTTTCTTAATTCTGTCCAAAAACTCCTAAATCATCTGTCTTCCTTGCAAAATTACGTGGTTGCAGTAGGACACCAACTGCAGGTTCTCTGAAATACTTCTGAAGTTACTCTGAGGGAGATGCCATTTGTGAATTCTGCTTTAGCATATGTTCAGTATATAAAGTTATTTAAGTGCTGTACAATAAATAACACTGCAACATAAGCTTTCAACACATTTGGAAGTAAAGTCATAAAAACAGCCTTGCTTTGGCCAAAGCGCAAAAATTTATTCRCAACAAATGTTGCAAATAGGAAGCCACAAAATCCACTACAAAGACAGACAATTCCATCGCATTTTTGTGGCTCTTTCTCCAGAGTGATAATCAGAATTTTAGAAACTAGGCTATATAATACCTGACCTGCTGGGTTATCAGGGTTTTTTGTAGCTGTGTCCCCCTGGCACATCTCAGCTATAGATGACAGCAATGAGGAATAATCACAGCAGCCCTTTTGTATCTTCATTAACGCAGAACCCAAAGGGCTCCATTGCAAATGAAAATGGATTTATGGTATCGGTACAGGCAATACATTTAAAGAGCTGCAGTGACTCCACAGTAATTAAGACCTTCTTGGGATAATTGTTCACAGAGTATCTGGCTTGTGGTGACTCCCAGGCAGGGATCTTGCAGAAATGAGTAATTAGAAGCTATTACAATAAGATTAAGATGTCTTTGCCTGAACGAGCAACATCCTTCAGGAAGGATGAGGGGTGAAGGTGTTAGCTGCACTCCCACCAGTTCTTGTGAAAACTTTTAGGTGGAGACACCTTTGACAAGGCTGCAAAATTCATTCAGCACTTGTGGGGACACTCTGGGTACACAGATTGTGTACCTCTGGGTTATTTCAGGACCAGGTTGAGCAGGGCAAGGTACATTTCTATTTTAGCCTTTTTGGGTTTGCTATATTTTTTATTCCTTTATCAGGCCTTAAATTTCTCTGACTGAAAGAAGAAAACACCCTCTTATGTACACATGCAAAAGAACATTTAGTATTCAATCCTTTTAGCTGCAAAATGCAATGCCCCCAGTGGAACACAAAAAGGAATCAACATCAGACATACATTTCAAACACATTACACAAGTGATTAGAGAAAAAAGGGAAGAAATCTAAAATAAACCTACTTTCATAACAGCCTGTACACAAYCCCTCGAGACTTTAGAGTGGGATAAATATGTTTCCGACTGTGCCACTAATGTGACGTTTTAATGGTGTGAGAACTATAAACAAAACTTTTTARAGATAGATAATAAATGATAAAAGTCTGCTATACAATTTACAGGCCCAAATAAATAAATAAATCTGCACTGATCTTTTTCTGCCAAGAGTGGACAACACACCAAACCTGGTGAAGGATGCAAGAGAATTGTGAATGTTGTCACTTTTTCTGGACAATGAGGCAAAACCACAGAAATGAGCAGGAGAAGTGGCCAAGTTTAGCTACCACATTTGGTTCCATATATTTATATCCTATAAATACACAGGCAGCAGCTAAACARGGATACAATTGTCATTCCCTTTGTAAGAAAATGATTAGTTGTACTATGCTAATAACATACTCTGAAGGACCGAGGAATCGGAATCGATTTTCACGAAATAATACCAGAAYGTGATTCCACACTTCAGTAATAACATTTTCTGCTGTAAATGTGCAGCAAAGATGTGTGCAGCCAAGGCTTGTAAATAGAGATCCAGGGAATTATGCAGCATCTGGTCCAGTCCAGTTAGTGAGGGCAGGGAGGAGGACACGGGAGGACACGTTCTGAGCTGTGATGGATTACGTTGATAAGGGACCTGGCTGGAACTGCTCCTCCTATGAGCTCATCTCATACTGTGAGCATGATGCTATCACAGGAGTGCTTCAAATGAAAGCCAACACTGAGATTCCCGTTATTTTGCTTAACTAGGGGGGAAAAAATAATTTACACTGAAAGSTTTGTCTTCATTCTTACCACGAAGTGCGAGTTACACAATATTTCATCACAGGAATTGCATGTCCCAAGAAAAAACTCTTGATTTAATTTAATTTGAGACAGAATTGGGTCAATTTGATATACCATCATGACTCTGCTTTGTTTATCAACAAAGACCATGTACTATTGCCCATAACTCAATTTTAGGAGTATATTATCTAGCAGTTTTATAATCAAGATTGTTTTTACTACTGGAAATTATATAAGCTTGGACAAGGATAACATTCAACATTATCAAATGGGAGGCACCAGAGTTATGATTTCTAGGCACAAGTTGTAATTGGATTGGAAGGCAAAGTTCAAGAAAACAGTAATACTCTTGTGTATTAACAGAAGGCCTGTTCTGCTCTGTAGTGCACTACCCAAGGCCATTTCCTTCCTTAATATTAAAATTCTAATCAGCCTTCATTTCATCTGCAGAAATTTATRGCCTAGTCCAAATTCTGTGTATAGATTTAGAAACAAACAGACCTGGAATACGAGACCCAGCATGTTATAAATTCTCAATTCAACTATAAAAATCTGTATGTGCACARGGGGAGAATGTTTAAAACACCCTGAGTTCCACACTGTGCCACACAGTGAATTATTGCTATGAACCCTGCAAATGCCTCAGTCTCCAAATCCAGCTGTATTAACTCTAGATTTGATATTAAGATCCTAGCTATCAAACCCTGAGGAAACTGGGCCCACTGTAGAAGAAATGAAAATGGAGAACTATGACCACAAGAAGAAATYCTTTACAAATTTGCCTTCAGCAGTGCTTTCCAAATGGCAGGGCACTGCAAGCAGTGTGTGCCTGTTTATTCTAAGTGGCTTGTGAGAGCTGCCAGAAAACCTGAGCATGTTCTCCTAAGCATTGCTGCTGTTTTAAGTCGGTGCCTTTGGCAGGATCTGTGTTTGAGGATTTCCAGAATACTGGAAAGTAAGCTGCTGCTTCTAAACACAGAAAATAGTTAGCTCACTCAAACCCTTGGCTGTTGTGGTTTTTTTTGCTCCCAAGGAGACACCTCTGAACTTGAGTATCATATCTCAAAATTAAGCCAACAGCAAAGAAAAGGAAAAGGAAGTCTGGGAAACAGAACAAAAGAATGTTTACTCTGCAAGGTAAAGCAGGGAAATGGCTAGAAGGGCAGAATTACAAATCTAAATGCTTGAGTGTCCAAACAAAACATTCAAACGCCAAGCTCACTCTTCAAAGAGCAGTAACRAACCCTGAAGATCACAAGTCTGAGGGCACACATCATCTTCATGCCTCAGCGTATCTCCAGAGTTGGTATTTATGTCAAAACAAATGGGTGGGCCACTGAGAACTGTGATGTGGCAAATCAACCACACCACTTCTTCCTTGTTGCAAAATCCCATTCTGCTTTTCTGTCCCAACAACACATTCAACCCACCCCCAGCTTCTCCCTGCTGGAGCCTACAGCACTCCTGTCCTTCTCTCAGTATTCTGTTCACACTCCTCACCTCTGGCAGTGCCAGTGAGKGCTGCCAGACCCAAAGGCAGGTCTGTGTGAAAATAAAGTAAAGTAAAAGTAAAGTAAAAATAAAGTAAAAATAAAGTCAGGTCACCCTGCAATGTTGGGGCATTGCACCAAGGTTAATAWGGGATGGGTTAAATCTTAGGGTGCATAAATAATTTTCATCCATTCATAAAAAGAATGAATGGTGAAAGTGCTGCAGCTGGTCAGGGAATCAGAACTAAGGAATTCAGCCAAGTCCCCGTGTGACAGCTCTGCCTCCAGACACCAACAGCAGCTTCTAAACCCAGAATAGCCCCAGTGCCTTAAACCAAACTCAGAACCAGCTTGCTGCAATACCCTGTGAGGGAGAGGAAATAGAAGGAGGAAGAGAAACCTCACTCAGTCCATGCCATTTGGCAGTAAGTACAGCTGCCTAAAATGCATCAAGGAAAATCTCATGTTAATTGTAAGGTAATTWTCAGTATTTGAATACCGTTTCCTCAGCACTTTTCCACTCCATAAGACACACCTGACAATCAGAAGCAGCTCTGTGGGTGCCCTCACACTGATCCATCTGCACGTTATCAACACACAAACGTTCATYTGCCAAATTTAGCATCCTGCAGATGCTGTTCCAGCAGGTGCTGCTGGGGTTATTCTATTTCAGATTGTACAAACAGTTCCCTGACTGACCAACAGCTCKAAATTGAATTTGGGAAAATATCCCAGCTCTCAAACTTTTTGTTTCGTCTCTCTGAGCATTTATGAATAAATAAATAAGAAAATGCACAAAACACCACTACAAATAAGCAATTGTAAAAAGTGGAACTTAAAAATGCAACTAGATTACGACTTCTATAAATTTAATCATTAAAAAAATTCTACAAATGAGAGTCTGTAAATGAATCTTGATTTATATAACGAGCAATAACAAAAATCTCACRGGACATATTAGGAATTGAGACTGATCTTCAGGGACTGTGTGTACAAACCCTTTTGGGTGATTTTTCACTTCTGTGTCTCAATTTCTTCAATAAAAGGGTGGGTTTGCAAATGCTGGGGGAAGTTTGGTGTTTCTTTCATATTTAACAGACTACAGCCATGGCAAAGATTGCTTCTGGGGATTTTTTTTTAATTTCACACATCTAAAGCACATGACCAAATATCAGAAAGGACGTGGCACAGCTTTTATTCCACCTGCTTACTCTAGATAAGTTACTCAAAAAAAAAAAAATTTATGAAACAACAAAAACCCTTGCTTAGCCAATAAGTACATGAATTTCAACAGGAGACAAAATGCCAAAAGCAACAAGGAGTTCTGGGGAGCTGACACACACTGTACATGTGAATCCAGAACTGAAAAGTGTAGTCTCATATTAAGATTGACTAAATTAAGATTTCTCTAATGTAACAAGTTACAAAGACACGAAAGTCTGACATTAATATTTACTGTTGTGGAGAGCAGACATGCGGTAGTGAAGGCAGCATCTGCCACTTGGAAGCCAGCTGAGTGACTTCAAACCTGGCATTTGTGCAAATCTGTGTGTACTGTAATCTAACATAAAAATATTAATTGAGAGCCATATCAAGTTAGGCTTGTCAGCCTTAATGTTTTCTGGTGATTTGAATGGGGCCAGAGAATAAGATAAGTATCTTTACAAATCCAGTTGGCTTTACTTCAAATGCAAAAGCTTGTTTCTAAGCTGCACAAGAACAGGAGCTCTGTRAAATCAAATTTTGAATGCAAAGCCAACCCAGTTCTGCTCATCATCCTCTACTCCGAATCCTGTCTGCTGCAAGAGTTTTTGGTGAGCTCACTGTACTTCCCTGAAATACAAATACAATATTTATACATCCCTGAATTACAATACTTACAATACTTCCCTGAATTGTACAACATACAATTATTTTTGTAAGAATTTGGAGGAGTTTTGCATCAGAGCTATACTCATCTCAGGAGCAATCTCTAATTTTTGTATTTAAACCACGTTTTGACTTTTTAAGTTTACACTAATGAAGTATTTTCATTKGCACTGATGAGCTAAAGATTACTTGAGCTTCCTTTGCAGCTTTTCAGGAGTTTTTTAATCAAGCTGGTCAGTATTCCCCATTTACCAGCGCAGATCAGCTTCATTTATTTAGCAGCTAAAACTTGGACCGAACAACGGCATTTTCAAAACAAATMCATCAAGTTAAAGCAAGGGCAGTTGTGGTTCATCTGAATCATATGGCTCCAGATTTCAAATCTAAGCTAAGGAAATAGAGGTTATGACATCCTGCAGCTGCGACAAGTCGTGTTCATAAAGCAACATTAAATCAAGAGCATTTAGCCATTTCAGGCATTTGCTTGTGTGGAAGTGAAAGATCCCATGAGAGCATTAAAAAAAAAAAAAAGAAAGGTTCTGGTGTTGGAGCCAAACCCCCCTGCCTTCACTCAGTGCTACCAGGGAGTGTTTCTTCMGAGCAAACGCCTGTGGAAGGACTTTGCCAAGTAATTGCTGCTGATTTATTGACATCCAATAACAGGGAACAGGAATCAAATGCTTGGCAAAACACTCGGGCCAGTGAATCACAAATGGTCTCACCATGCAAATGCCAAGTGCCCGAGCCTGCCCCTGGCTTGGTTGGTTTCCAGAAAGATCCTTTTGGTGCTTTGATTCACCATCAGCACAAGGACACAGCAGGGGCTGTGGAGAAGCAGCTGGAGCTTCATCCAGGCAGATCTTTGGGTGTCCCAACTAGGGGCACATTACWACACAGATAAAGATAAAAACTTCCATTCAGCTGGGAATCTCAGGAAGGAAAGAAGGATTGGGTCTGGAAATGTTATTTTCCAGGCTCCCATTGTGTGGCATTCATCCCTGGAAGCAAGGCCAGGAGCTCTGAGAAATCTGCCCTGGGGTGTCCACAGCAGTGGGGCTGGAAGCAGATGATCTTTAAGATCCCTTCAAACCCAGCTTTTCATGATTCTGTGAATCTAACATCTATTTATTGATACGATAGGTATTGATAAAATACCTGTGAGTTGGCATTTTCAGTTACAGYAGATGGAAAAAGTCTTTTCCAAAGTTTTGTGAGAGTGTACTGTCTCTCTGAAACAGCAATCACTGCTTCCAAGTACCGGGAAAAAATATGCCTGTAGCTTTTCCCTTTTTTCTTCCTCATTTTTTTTTTTTTAAAGCCAGGAGGAAGCATGAAACAGTAGTACTGCTTGTGGACTTTCATGACATGATCTGGATGCCAGTGTCATGCTGTGTAAACATGTGGATCCATTAGACAATTGTTGGAAGCAGCGAATTCCAAATTTGATCTAGTGATAGGACTCCTGCTGTTTTGAAAAAAAAATGAGGGTTGTGAAACCACACAAGGAAAATGCTTTAGACTTCTTAAAAAAAATAAAAATGAATGTACAGAGTGAATAATAATGTACTGACACACAGGAAAAAAACACCTGAGCTCTTGCCTTTATAATTTTATAAAACTTATTCCAACCTGAAAGAAYAAAAACATTTGCACAGAGAAAGATTCATATCCAAACACAGAATACAAAAGATTTTCCTTGCTGAACGACAATGTGCACCAGTGATTTATATCTCCTTGCACATTTGTTGTGCCGGAACTGCAGCCGGAGCTCTCCAGTATTCCCAGCAACGCTGGCTGGGGAAGGGAGTGGTACTTAACTGCCTTCCTTTGGTTTGTGCTGGCAGAGCAGCACTTTCTTTGTAAAAAAATATGAAATACTTTGTAGTATTTAATGGCCTAAAGCACACGTTGGAATTAACTCCTTCATTAGCGACACAGCTGCTACTCCTTTAGCACATTCATTTTTCTCAATTACAGCACTGCAGCATTTTCTGTTCTGGTTCAGAATTCTATATGATTAATAACAATACATGAACTATATTTGTTAGAATACAAAACACAGGCCTCATGAATAAAAGCATAATTACATGTGACCTTTGAAATCATACTCCATTCTTTCAGCTATCTTGAAATAACTATGCTCATTCTGTCCATGCCACAATTTCATTTCAAACTGATTAACCAGCATTTTATTCCACTCAAATTGCCTACGTTAAAATAAAAACCAATGAGTTCACCTCCCAGCAAAACTGCAAACCCACTTTGAGGCTGTCACTGCAGAAGTTGTTATTCATCTGCACAGAYTTAGAGATGTGAGGAGCCGTGTGTAGARSTCAGCATTTCCATTATGATTCACGTTGTGATTTAATCAATCCTGAAAACATTGTTTGCTACATAAAAGAAATTGCACTTCAACAGCCACGATCAGAAAGCAGGAAAATCAATCCAGAAAGGCTACTGAGTAACCAAGGAGGAAGGCAGTGAGTCACACCTTATCCTTGGGAAGCTGCAGGAGGTCAGAAGGAGCAAAACTTCCCTTTGGTGACCACAGAACCTTTGTCCAGCCCAGCCCTAAGAGCTTCATGAGGACACAGATCTCAGAAATGCATCTTGACGTGCTTATAAAGAAACTTCTGCAACTTTGCCAGCTGAATTCAACCATTTCCATGTTTAATTCTGGGGATGTCCACACCCACAAAGAGATGAGGACACAAAGAAAGCACTGAAGGACTGCATTACTCTCCTGCAGCCTGCCCTTGCACAGCTGGAGCTCCCAGAGCTCCAGATGTGTTACAGATGTGCCCAGGTGGGGATTCAGCAGTGACAGCACCAGCCAGGAGAAGCTCTCCACAATCAGTTTCTTCTCTAAAGCTCAGGGCAGCTGTCCCACCACATCCCTGAATGCGACCTAAATTTGCATCAAAGTCTGAACAGAAGAGCTGCTCTCTGAATTTGTGGCACATTTATTTTTGTTCTTTTGAGAAGAGAGGCCAGCCACAGACTGTGATGGTCCAACCACTACTGCAGGGGTTCATGGCCACCAAAGYTGGTGTTGGGCATTTCCACCTGTGTGGCACATCCCAAACACACGTTCGCCATGGAAATCCCTTTCTCTTAAGATCAAGAGATCACATAAAAATAGCACCAGTTTGTCTTTTTATTTACTATTCTCCATCAAACTATGAAATTAAAATGGCAAGCAAAGCACTGCTTGCACTGTTTTTCTTGGGTCCTTAAATGCCAAGCACCAGATGTCAAACAGAGGGCAAGGAGGGCAGGGGAGCCCTGATGGAAAATGTGGTAGTAACTGGTGAAAATAACTGGTGAAAATAGTAGAGAAAAGGGGAAGGAAAAGGTGCATCAGAACGAGACCAGATCTTTTTACAGATCAGTGTTGCATCTCTCAATAAAACTTTAGTACAAAAGAATGAAGTGGCACAGACAGCTATCTTAAACCATTTTTTTCCCTGATAAAGTATTCTACTTATCTCAAAATTCCATCATAACTGAACCTTTGAATGAAATTTTAATTTTTGGGGAAAACTCATCTACTTTTAAAGGTTGCCTTTCTCTACAAATATTACTGTTTAATAATTAATCTCAACTAAAACCTCTTTAATACCTTATGTATGCCTGTTTACATTATTTTTCCTACTGCAATACATATGGAAATTAGTGCTTTACATTTTTTTTTCTCTTTTAGCTAAGTTGCATCTGCTTACTGAAATATTTACAAATTTTGAGTGGGCAGATATATTATACTTCTTCTAATGTAATAAAATAGAATTCTCTCTATTTTTTTTCCCCAGAGCATGCAAAGGAGCAAACACAAGCTCAGTAACCAAAGTGAATTAAAGTGACACTGTGTGCCAAACCCACCACTTSTCACAACAACAAACCAAAGTGACATTTATCATGGTTTCATACTACAGGACAAATAATTCATATCAGGACCGTTACATGTCAGTTTGAACCCACCAAGCATGACATTTTTAATGAGGAAAAGGAAGTTATGGTTCTATTTTTAGATCAATCTACAGCTTTTATTCAAGCTCTTCAGTTCACCTCACAAGCGTAAATAAAACCATCAGCCCAATGGGAGGCATTACAACGACAATTATGTTCAGATTTTCTAATCATGGATGAAAACACTGGGTATTGTAAATGCTACACAGAGATGGCACGGGGAGTGCCAGACAAAAAATTGAAAGTGATGTATATTTACTAGTTTATTAAATTRTCTTTTTAATTTATTTCAACCACCTGCAAGTAACTGTTTCACCTTTTTTTTTYCCCTTTTCTCCTCCCAGTGGTTCCATCTCAGACTGCCATTCTCCTGGGCTGCACCTCATGTAAGTAGAGTTTGGCAATACAACGTGATTATTATTGTTAATGCTTATTTCATCAATGTAAAACTGTGAAAATATTTACCTAAATTGGGACTTTTAGACCTGCTGTTTACTTCTGTATAAAGGTACTGGATTACAAAGTTCTCACTGAAGATTTAGCTAAGTAATATTAACTCTCAGACTGTCCTTCTCAAAGATCATGAACCTTCACCTTTTTCATGTTCTCCTGTGTACAATGAACATAACATTTTGGTGCCCAGTGTCCATCTCCCCAGTGTTTAACTCCCAATTTCACATTCTAGTCATAAATGCACTGCCTCCCTTTACTTTGATAAAGCACAGTCAGCATCAATAGGTAATACTTTTTAAAAATTTCTTTCCAACTATTGTGAAACAGGAGCTGACTGTTTATAGAGTACTTATTTTTTATGTCAGTTTACCATAGGGCCTCTTCAGCCACAGGCTTACAGCTGGAGGCCCCAAGGCATTTTTTTGGGAGTGGAAACTTTTTGAGTTCAGCTCTTAACAAATTTCCAGCCTGCAGTATGTTTTTCATTAGTCTACATGGTGTTATAATAAATGATGCACTTCCTCTTTCATTTTATGATTTTTTTTTTTAAAAAACATGCAACAATTTTTCTGTGTCTGTTTTTTATTACTTTCTATATACTCAACCACACTAATCTTAATCTATGTATAAAAACAGAAAGGACATATTGAGTCAGATATCAGCTACAGCAAGATAAGCTTTTAAGTTTAAATTCTTCACTGAAGGCCAGTCACAAACCCTTCAGATGCATACAGCACCATGGGCAATTTTAGAAGCTATTGTTAAAAAAATTAAAAGTCTGTTACCCCAAAACATAGCACCTAGAAAAGGATCCTCCAAAATATTCACCTGCAAGGCATTCAGCTRAAAAAGTCTTATCCCATTGGCAATTCTCCACTACATGTCCCGCTGTGTTTGCCTATTTTAAATATAKTTTTAATATAGTTGATGCATTTTTTTTTAAGATAGCCGTCCTTTCAGATTTTTCCCTCTCTCCATAATTTTTAATAAGAATGTATTCCCAGGGGCTGACAGCATCAGGAAAACTAAGCTATGCCAACAAGAAGAGATTCCAGTCAAACATCATCATGTCTGGCACACTGTGTTTCATTTACAAATCTTTGATTYCTAAAAGAATGGCAGTTCAAAGTACACATGAAACACAGATATTTTCTGCTTATGTACGTAGAGATTGTTAGAGATTAAACCACTTTTAATTAAAGACTTAAGCAGGTGTCAGTTCATGATACTCTGAATTTGGTTTAAGAAGATGTATGTTCCACACTTACCCAGCAGCACATTAAATACAAGCAGAATCAAAGAGACTTTCCTAAACAGAGCCAAGAAAAGCTACTTTGTGAGAGGGTTTGAAGTTTGCTGCTACTGATCTGTCACTTATGGAACATCCTTACTTAGGAAACATTTTAAAACATTTAAAAAAACAAACAAAACCCGAGCAAACAGCCCCATGAGACAGAGCCCCAGGCCACACAAGACCTAATAATTTCAGTGGGGTTTTGTTGTGCCTCTGTTTATGAATCTGTCTACCCAGAGTTAATTTGAAGTATCAAGGCCTAAACCAGATAATTTAACAGCATTCTGGACTCAAACAACAAGAGTTTAAACATGGAAATGGAATTATTTTCAAGTAATTTTTCTCTCTGTCATGCTTCAGAGTGAGAGCAATATGAGGGGCACTCTGTTTCTCCATTACTCAAAGATTCTTCATTTTCTTTTTTTAAAGGAAATCCAAAGATTAATTTAAAGCCATCTGATGAAAATACCTTAATATTTACCTTCATATTTTCTTGTAATATATAGTGAATTCGAGYGATTTCAAAAGTTATCCTGGATGCTTCTCATTTCAAGTTGTTAAATATTGGCTCTCAGAAATTTCCATTACMCATTGTCTGACAATATTTGCTGCTCTGGAATACATGAACTGACTTTTAATTCTTACAGAGGTAATGGTAATAAAGTTTGTAGAAGTTGGGCACAGGTGACATTTTAGAATTTCATATTTATTCTAAGTCAAAGGACAATTTTTGGAGCTTCCACTAATGAGACTGAGTGCTCTTGTACCAACCAGCTTTCCCTTTTGCAGTTACTTTCCTCTACTTCTTTTAACTACTTTTAACTAATCAAGGGAAATGTGAGAAATAAAAAATGGTAGAAACCAAGATCTGTTTTTCTGCTTCAGCAATAAGGGACAAATCTTGAAGTAAGCATGCAGTAACCATGAAGGCTCAAATTACAAAACATCCACCAGTGCAACACACAGCTCCTGAATTTTATCAGGTTGTCTGCAGGCAGAATAAGGAATCTCCCTCAGCCAGGAAGGAAAATCTCCTAAATTCAGGTGAGATTCTTTGTGTGGCTATGGCAGGCACAGGTTACAAAAAAGGTCTTTGTATGGCTGCTCCACCTCCAGCTTTATTTGCTGGGAGCTGGTTATGTAACTAAAACAAAAGAAAATAACCATTTCTGGGCTGTTTTCCTTTGCAAGCCCTGGGCTGYCAGGAGGAACTGAGAGAATTCCAAAGCAGCTTCCCTTCTGTTGCTCTTTTGGGTGTTTCTCTTTGAAGTGGCACCCTGAGTGGCTGCTCATTCACCAGTTTTGTAGGTAGCCTTTAAAGCAATACTTTCCACCCTTCGAGCTTAAGTACAGAAACACACAATTAATTAAACCAACTTAGTGGTGTTATTATTTCAGCCTTTTATTTCTACTTGGTGTCAGACTCTTAAGACGAAAGGACTCTTTGTAGTAGGATTTCAGACACTCTGGGGAAAATTATGAACTTTAAGACTGATCCGATCTGGTTCGTGCAACACAACACACGAACAATCTAAGGAAACCATTTAGCTRCTGCTTAAAGGAAAATTCATTCTAAAATCTAGAAACAGAGTCTTTGCAGTGTTACTGTGCTGTATTTAACTGAAAATTTAACCCTTTCTCTTGACATACTATTTTTTAATGACATTTTTTCCTCAAAAGAAGACTCAGTCTTAAAAAAAATGGAATTATTGCAAACTAGGTTTCCTGGCTAGGAAATCTCTGGAAGCAGATAAATGGACCACTAACCTGCCAGATGGCTCTAGTGCAACAAAAATTGCATCTATTTTTGCTTATAATGGTGGCCAGACACCACATTACTGGTTTCCAAATATTYTCCTGGTGTGAAATGTTTGTAAACCATCCTTTTGCACTACAGCTGAACTCCACAAACACTCTCCAGGACAGTTTTAATCCTTAACTTAAAAAAAAAATCCCCACATTATTAAGAATTACTATGGAGAGATCTCAGTGAATCCGTCCTACTGGCTCACTCCCATTTCCACACTGTGTGTATGTTGTTTATTTTCCTYCTTTGAGCATGGGATTTTATAGCCATAATTATCTCATTTTCTCATAGTACAAACAGTCCAATTTTCATTCATTGAGGTCAACATTTTTATTGTGTTCTTCCTCTGCTTTTTTTTCTTCCCTTTAAAATTTGCTATTAACAAGAAATACAATAGGTTTATGCTATCAAAATACCTCTTGGGGCAGAGATTTATTTATAAATTGTTTTTTTCACATGAGCATARATCAAAAGTGGCAATAGTAAAATGGACAGCTAGAGGAAATGATGTTTGAACTCTATTTCCATTCTCCATAACCTTTAGAAAAAATAGTTCTACAATCATGCAACATCATCTCCAAASATTGCTGTGCAACAATTGTCTCCAAAATGTGGAAAGCTTCAAGAAGTGTTCAGTCAAGCAGATTTTAGAAGTTGGTAGCACTTCACAGTCAGCTGGCTGTGAAATCCTGCTCACTACCACAGTCTGGAGTTTGCAAACTTGGTGCTTCACAACTTCTTTAAAGCCTTGAAGGGTGGGGAGACTGCAGCCAAGAATTTATTAAGGAAGACAGTAATGCCCTGGACTATTTCCTTTGCTTATACATCTCCTCTCCTGCTTCTCCTGTGCTGCAAAGTGAGCTGCAGTGTGCACAAAATACACCCAGAGGGTTAAAGCCCTTCCTCTTCCCTCCCCACCACCTGAGGTCTGCAAAGGAAAGAGTTCCTGAGAGCCTGCTAACAGGAAAAGGTCAGGAGATGTGTGTTATATTCTGTGTGTTTGGATTAGCCCRCAATAGCTAAATAAACTGATTTGATGTCTAATGACATTTTCAAACAGTAGCTAATAAAATTATCCAAAGTATGCARAGACAAAAGATGCACACAGACATGCCAAAAACCATCTCTAATACAGCCACACAAGCAGTGACCTAACAGGGAATTTCAGCTGTTTGGCCACACTGCAAATCAGGGTCAAATATAAAGGAACACAAGTTAAAAAACACAAATACTCCAGCCTTGCCCATTATTATCACTCCTATTTATATCCAGYTATCAGGTTTTGTTCTATTTTTTTTGCACAGAACCATGTTTTTGAAACAGAGCCAYGGTCTTTCCAAAATAAATAAATAAAAGGCGAGCTGCTGGCATGAACCACAAGCTCGGAGGACTTTGGGAAAGCTTCTGTGAACTAGCAGGGTTAGCAGGGCTGAGAGATTTTGGCTAAAAACCACATGAGGATCCCAAGTTATGTCAGCAGAGCTGTGATGGAGGAGTTTCCCCCTCTTGTGATGATGGAGTTGGCACAAAGCAGAGTGATTTCTGAGCTCCCTCAGCATGAGTTCCACCATCCCACCCTGACACCAAAAAGGTGCCACTCAATTTCTGGTGGCCCTCAGCCACAAAGTGGCYGTGCCAGGGATGTGGCACATCCAGCTGAGCATCCAGTTTGAGCAGAGCTCATCTGGAACARCCCTCTGGGTGAATTCCTCAAACCAGAGACGCTGGTTCTGAGGAATGAATGTATGATTAATGGGGTTGCAGTGCTGGTACAATTGTGGTCGCCTTTTTAAAGTTTTCCATCAAAGTTCTTGCAACCTGAAATACTGTAGCAGATGAAAAATGAAAGGGACTCAAAGCTGTGCCCATATAAAAGGCAGGTCTAAAGCAACTCATCTAAAATTTGCAAATAAGTCTTGCTTACCTCAGCTGATTTGCACATTCAGTTTCATTTTTTATGTAATTACCAAACCATTTGCAGACTTGTTATGACCAAATGTGAACTTGCTGAATATTCACACTCAGATGAAACAGAAATAAAAGAATCTTGAATGAATCCCATTAATACTACACCTTGCTTTACACTTAAAACAGTAACACAGAAAATGAGAACAGATGTCAGGTGGGATTGGTTTCATTCTGTGCCATGAACCAGGAGATCTTTGCCCACACCAGTCTCTTTATCACAAACCACTGTTTGCATTCCTTTGAAGGTACCAGCTTAAGATAAAAGYAAATCAAGGAATATTTGTGATAATCCTTTATATGAATAATCACTCTACACATGGGTATGAAGGGCTGGAAYACATCCACTAATTCACTRATATTGTAGTGATGCTTCAATGAAACCACTTCAGCTCATAAAAATGATACTCTGGCAACCACAGTCCTAAATAAGAACTTTCACTTTAACCTTGTGATTTGTTTAATCCACCCAAATTACTGACTCCACCTAAGTGACTGCATAGAGCACTCCTGAAAGGTGAACAAAATTGAACAGAACTTTGTTTTGGYCTTATTTAGCTTCTCTAAGTAAAAAATATTACTGGAATTGTCTGTCAGTGAGATGTAGCAGCATATTGGGGTATCAGCACCTTAAACATATGGTGACTTAAACATCTGAAACACTGCTGATTATTCTGTAAAGAAAAATCTGCACTGTTCACTTTAATATTAACAAAGTTACTTGTAATTATGAACTTTAGGGCTGTGCATTAACTTTATAGAACCATCAGCAACGAGAACTATTTTTGGGGTAAGATGGAAGGGGGACTGTCATATTTAATTYACTGCATGAATCAAGCCAAAAGCAACAAGAAAATTAAACTTGTGAGGAGACCTCCAAGGCTTCTGTGAACCCTGCTGCTTAGTGGTGACAAAGAAAAAGAAAAAGAGAAAAAGAGAATGGTTTTCTCTGTGTGTGTTCAACAGTCATACCAGACTCCTGTCCAGCTGAACCTCTGTCATGTGCACAGCAAAAATATCTGGCTTGTGCTTGAAGGTGTTTTAGGCAGTGGCTAATTTTCCTGGCAGGTCACAGAAGAGGCTCTACCTTCACTGAGGTTTGTGCTTGCTGACTTTGCAATGAGGCAGAGTTAAAATTAAGTCACTCAAGCAAACCTCAACGTTTCCCTCAGGTCTCTTGAGGACCAAGTCTCAGCACAAAGCTCCATCCATGGATCTGCCCATGGGTTCTCCATTCATTTTAGATTTAATCCCCTTCAAGGTTGATAAGTAAATGCATATATTAAACTTWACTGCTCTGGGAAGGAAGGAAAACACAAGAAATATCCGGTAAAGTTCTGCAAGTATGGAAATTGTTAAAATCTGGGCCTTTATGGTCAAAGCATGACAGTCTCCTCTGTCCCAMAAGTTCCCCAAGTAACTCCAGGTGGTCAACTACCACTTGTAACTAAAGCTGTAGTTACACAGCATGATTGTGTCAGGGATTCCGTATCTCTACACCCAAACAAACCTTGTGATTTGTTTGCTGGGCATTTTCTGCATTTTGCTGGACAAAATCTGCTGGACAAACCCAACCAGGAAAATTTTCTGCATTTTGCTGGACAAAATCTGCTGGACAAACCCAACCAGGAAAATGGAAAAAGTCTGTGGGCACTGCAGCCTGAACTAAGAGATGGACTGGTGGGGCCTGTAACAGCCAGGAGTTGCCTCTATAAAAACCAGAGAGCAGCAGACTCGAAGGAGCCACGTTATTGCCTCCTGCTCTCCCTGGAGACCAAAGCAGAGCTATTCCATCTCCCAATCTCTGCATTCTTCTCCTGCAAAAAGCCGATACACTCAAGTTTATGAGGTCTGAATTTCAAAAGGAAAGCACACTTCCCCTTCAACTCCATGCCAAACTGTCACTGGTATTATATCAAATATAAATCAACAACGCAGTTTGGGTTTTCTTCACCGTGTTTCAAAATACAAACCATACATAACGGCTTAGCCAAATGAGTGATAAGTATGAAATATTACAAACCATAAAAAAAGGAAAAGGCATAATCCTGGGCTGCCCCACACTGTCTCCTCAAAGAATTATTACTTCAGAGATTAAAGAAGTGCTTGCTTATTTAATAATTTGACCAATTTCCAACAATAGAAAAACTAATGGGCAATACTTGCATTGGACCTACAAACAGAACTGCTGTGTGATAGGATTGTAAATAGAGACTTGGGGGGTTTTAACTTTTATATAAACAATAGAAGCTTAGCCAAAGGGAACAAAAAAAATAACTGAACTAAGCAAATATTTAGATCATAAATACCAATATTCAGAAAGTTCTCAGGTGTTAAGCTTARAGCCTGTCTCAGAGCCTTCTTGTGAAGTTTTAGCTTCTAAGAAGCTGCAAGATTAAAACCAAGCAACTAATGGTATAAAATAASAAAACACATTCATATTGCATACACRAAAGAAGAYASACAYRCTRACAYGAATGACARATTCTTCATTCATTTTATGGGTCTCCTTTATCAACCAAAAACCTCCTTTTTGGTTGAKAAGTAAAATCATGTACTAAATTCTRCTGCTTTGGGGAAGAAGAAAACACATAAATTATTTCTTCATTACAGTTTAAAAAGGCAAATTATTTAAGGACTATTTGTATTCAAGCTAAGTAGATGGAATCATGATATTACAGGCTTTTTATTCAAATGCAAAGAATTTACATTTACCTACCATCTCATTAAAGTCAGATGATAGAGCAGTACCATTTTCCTTACATGATTTTTTCCCCCCAATTAAAATGTTTCTTCTGAATGCTTAAAAGAATTCTGAGGCTTCCAGTAAAGTATTTTTTCAAGCACACATTGGCTCCTTTTCAGGTCTAATGTTGGTTACTGTCTGAACTCTCCAGAGGCCAAGGGGATGTTCCAGGCTTTTGCTAACCCTCATTGTGTTTCCGAGGTGGAAGGGATATGACTGCTGGCACACAGAGCTGTGATGAGCAGCTCTGAAGAAAATCACATCTCACTAATATCATATTTTTGTCAGCCTGGCTCATTTTGCTGCGGGTCCATGACTCTGTTAATGTGCACAGAATAGCTGCTCCTGTGCTCAGATTGTTTTGCTGTCCCAAAGCTCTCCCGGTTTGATGCAGCCGCTGTTTGTCTCCGTTACGTAACGACACCAAAGGCTGAACCGTTCCCTGAACAGCAGCGTGTCCCTTCCAAAAAAACACCCCTCCAAGCCCTTTCCCAACCAGGGACAGAGTCCAGAGTGCTGAGCTCAGAGCAGGAGCAGGTCCTGGTTTGGCCAGAGCCCTCTGTTACAATAAACTGCAGTTTAGGGGATTATTTGCACTGGGGCAGTCACATGGACCCCCAGTGCTCACTGTGGCCACAGAAATGACACAGTGCAGCTGAGCTCACTTGGAAAAGGCTCTGCATGATGGGCAAAATGTTTCTGCCAGCCATCAAGAGACAGCAAGGTAGTGCCTCGCAGGTGAGATTTTTAGCAGATCACCTTTTCGGTTTTTAAGAGCCTAGGAAGAATTTGCATTAATGCATCTAAGCCTTGGATCAGTAAAAACTAATAGTGCCCTCGTTAGAAAACAATGTTTGGTTTATAGATAACAGTTCTTTAGGGGAAGCATCACTGTTTGAATTTGTCACACTCCCACTTTTTGCTGGTTGGCCAAAACTAAGATACTTTCCTTGTCCATATTAAGTTTCATGCACATTAGGCTGGATTTCTCACTGTTTCTTTAGGTAATGACTATGCACTTTTCCATTCTTTTATTAATTGCTCCGAATATACAAGATCTCAGTGTTTCTGTATATTAAATCAAGTATTACAGAAGAGAAGTACAGCAGAGGAA
>NW_026623788.1:418956-437258 GCF_030028575.1 Malurus melanocephalus | reverse complement strand
AGTTCTGGTAGAATTGCAGAGCGAGATCTTGAATGTCCTTTCAAAATCACAAATTATTAACTCCCCATGTATTTTCAAATCACCATGAGGTAAGCTGAAAAGACGCAGAATATCAGAAGTCTGTGTCAGGGTTCATACACACACCTACCTCATGGAAAAGGAGAACAAATACATGGTGAAGGTACTGAAGCTCCTGGAGCAGAGCAGCTCATCTACCAAAGCTCTGGTGCCAGCATCTCAAGGATTTAGGTCTACAGGAAATGTTCTTTCATTCCTGGTCACCTTATTTCAAATGACCCTCAAACCTGGCCTGGGATGGTTTTTGTTGTGAAGTGTAACCATTTCATGCTCTGTATAAGTTGCTCTGTCTATTCCCCATTGAACACCAGCGTGGGAAAGGTGGATCGGGAATTTGAGCTGTCAGAGTTGTAGTCAGGATGCATTTTTTTTGGCAGTACCTCCAAATATCTCCCATATTAAGATGTCTTTTGAAAGAAGTGCTGAGTGTGCTTGGAAAATGGGCTGTTCCCTGCAGTGGTGGGGTCTCTGGGGCAGGGGCTGGCAGCCCTCCAAGGATGCAGCACCAGACCAATTTTTTCTTTCTCATCTTCACAGCATAAATCTATTGGGAAAAAAAAAATCAGCAGACGAGTGGGAGAAGAGAGGTGTTCCCAGCTGGGACTGCAGGTACCACAACCACCTTACAGGTTATACACCTTACAGGCCATACCTCTCCTCCATGCTACCAGCTCAGAGATGCTGATTCCACAAAAGGCATTTTCCAAAACACTCCATTTCTCAGCTCCCAGCTCTGTGCTCACATGCTGATGTGCCTTTCAAACCTGTCCACAGAGTCCATGCAGTGCATCTGCTCTCATGTGCTGCTCTTTCCTAAAGGACCCCACAAATCCCCAGACACAGAGGCAGCACAATTTCACTTTTGCATTACTTCCCACATCATTCCTGACATCTGGAAAACTCAGCTTTTAGAGTTCATTGGTCTAATTTTTCTTAGGGACATTTTGTGGTCATTTTCAAGGCCTATTACAAAGCTCATGAAAAACAAGAGACTTAATAACCTTGGCCCAACCCATTTGTCCCATCCTTATGTGTTCAGAGAAGAATTCTGGTGCAACAGAAATCATAGAGACACTATCTCATTCCTATGCACGCATGGGCCTTTGCACATACTACAACACATTCCTTTTTTTCTGTTTGTTTTTAATTAATGTTAGTTTCTTTGTATTTTTTAATTTTTATTGCACGTTTTTTGTGTTATCCCTTCTGGTTTTAGGTGGGGTTTTTTACTGACAAGTGTGGAAGCAGTAAAAGCCAGGTTCTGGCACACAAGAAGGCGCTCTGGTTTTCAGCATCAGGACAGAGAACCCAAGCTTCTTGCTTTGGCCTAATCTAAAGGCCACGGGGGTGTCCTTCTGGAAAGATGAAGTTGGAAAGGACCTGATGTTCCTGTTCTTTGACAGATTTGAACGCCCAGTTGAGGGAGGATAACACACTTGTTCTCCAGAAAGGTGCTGAAGGTCTCTGAGGGAGTTTCTCTCTGAGCCTTGCAGACCATGCCCAACTGGGAAACAAAGAACTGGGGGAGATTTATGGTGACCAAGAGCACAATCTCTGATCCCAAGGACAGAGATTGTGCCCATGGCTCTACTGCCTGGCTGGGCCCCAGCACTGCTGCTGTGCTGCGCTGCAGCCTTTACGTGGCAGCAGAGCCCAGCTCAGCTCCGGCCACCACAAGAGCCAGCCAGGCAAGGGGCCAAGCTCCAGCAGGACTGTCACTGCAGGGCTGCACTGTGCAGGGGTTACAGCTCACTGCTTTGAGCACCAAATCGGTTGAGACCATTCTTCCAAAAGCAAGACAGATGACACGATGGCATTTTAAATAATGGTGGCAGAAACTCCCCACCCTCCAAGGGAGATTTCAACAACAGAGCAGAATGCAGCCACTACTACCAGCGAGCAAACAGGTCCCCAGTGACCGTATGGAGGGACAACAGCCTCTGAAAATCTGTCTGAAAATCTGAGCTAGCTCATTCAGACAGCATGCAGGAGTGTGAAAGCTGATCTATTCAGGTTATACATTTGCCTAGTCCACCACGTAATTCCTGTTTCCTTATCTCAACACACCATTCCAAATCCATGGATCTGCAGCTTCCAAAAGGTACCCAAGAAACCTAGTTTCTAAAGGGCACTGAGGAAACCAAAGCTGCATGGCCAACTGCATGGATTGCAATGGCCATTATTATCTTCCACTCCAGCCCATGCCTGACCCTTCCATCCCACCAGCAGATCAAGCCTGATATCCACATCTACTCCGCATGCAGAGCCACAAGCACAGCGCCAGTCAGCTTTACTCTGACCCAGCTCTCCTGCCTGAAAATCCACTGGGCCAGAAAAACCTCCTGGCAAAAGTGACTGAGCCAGCCTCCAGCACCATTTGGCTTCAGTGTCATCTGGAGCCCCCAGACAATGTCACAGTACAAGTGCCGGATAAGGAGCGGCAGTTGCTAAGAGAAAAACATTGCCATGATCTTGGCAAACCTTTCCAAATACCATTTCTAAGTGAGTAAATACTAAGAGGGTTTTTTTTTTTTTTAATTCAGTAGTAAACAAATCAAAGAATGCCTTTGGATTAATATCAGCTGAACTATTTGCCACATTTGTGTAAAGTAAATAATATATCTTAAACCTGCACTAATTCAGTTACTACACTTTTTAGCATTATCTGTTTCTTTAGACATCTGAAAAATGATCAAAGCTCACATTTTGAAACGTAGCGGTTTCAGGCTCCCTTCCTGTATAAAAAGAAGCAGCCAGGAAATTTTAAACCTTTTTGGTTTTAAAGAATTAGACTAAACTTCCAGAGTAGGCTGAATTCGAAAATAAAATTATCTTGAAACAAAAAATATACCAGGAACATTTAGGGGAAAGAATTGTGTCCACAAACTCAAGCGTCAATTTTATTTAAAATGTAAAATCATAAAACCTAGGTTTTCAAAATTACAGTACTGAAAAATTCACTTACATTAATGAAATAATAATAATAATAAAGATTGAAGTAAGAAAATAGGTAGGGATTAAAAATGTCACAGTTTGACATTTTGCATAATACAAGAGAATAAGTTGAAGGTGATATTAGTGGCAGCAATGATTTTGAGTCTCCAAAGAGAGTTCATTAAAAAATCTTTGTTGACATCTAAATCCACGTTAAAAGCAAAGGCATGGAAAGAGAACTGGATGACTTTCAGAATCCTAGACTTCCAATTAGGAAAACCTCACCGAGAAGAGACAAAAAAGGACTTTGATCAGAGTTGGAATAGGAGATTTGTTTGCAGTTATTAATTGAAATAAACTGTGCAAAAAACACTAAGGAACGGAAATGTTTTCCTAGATGTGAATTCCTTATTGGTTAAAGACTGTGTATTCATTTTGTTTTGGGCTTTTTCCAAGTAGATGTGCCAAATATGATAACAAACACTCAAAGTGGGTAACAGCCAGGATCTAACAATCACAATGTGATCAGAGCAGAGATGCTGAAGTTTTAAGCACAGCAAAACAACACAGCAGAACAAAGGCCTCTACCTGGAGCAAATCTGAATCTGGAAACAAGATAACCAGAATGAAACCTGACTTGCACGTTTGCAACCGACAGTAATAATTAGCTGAGTAGTTATGAGAGCAAGAAAGAAACACTTCTGATCTCACAGGGGCAATATGCAGAAAAACATAGTTCAGGGAAGGAACATTGCATTGTCCCTTAGCAAAGCTCCTCTGAAAGTAAATTTAAGGATGATCGGGTAACCTCTCAAAGTTGAAATGCATATCTACATTTACCTACTGACATTTGCTACATTTGGGGTTTTTTTGAGTGAGTGAAGCTGCAGAGGTTGTTCAAACCAATTTGCAGGAGAGCTTGGTGACTTGCTGGGGAGTCATGCTACAGAGCAACCAAGCTAGGAATTCAAAGCCTTGTCATAAGTCCCCAAAATACTGCCAAGCTTTTCAGTTCTAACTGAGGACATTTCAGAACAGCAAGAAAAATCTGGATTCATAGTATAGACCTGACTCTCCTAAAATGGGACTCCTACACCAGTAACAGCCCTTTACACTGAATTTTTTACTTCTCAGCAATGAAGTTTGTGTCTATGATTTTTATATCTATATATCATTACAACTCACCCCATCCCTAAGACAGGACCTTATGTACCACTTCACTGAACAAATGCCTTCCTTTTAAGGCAGCAGGCAGCAACTGGAACCGAGGGGCAGCAACACCAACTCAGAGCACTCCTAGAGTCCCAGGAGAGGCACACATCGAGGATATGCATGATACCTCCTTCTGCCCATCCCTAAACCAGCTCAACATCTTAGTTCACAAATGGCAAACACAGCTCGAGCAGATGACTTTCAACTCACAGTCAAATGCACATGTTTTTAACACAACTGCTCTGGCAAGTCACAGCTTGGAGATTTGAGGACCATGTGTTGCACGCCCACAATTTAGACAAGTTCAGGAATAGTATTTTTTTACCTATTTAAAAACACTGGGTAGAAATCAGACCATTTATAGTGTAATGTTGGAGAAGCTATATATCAAGGAATTATTATGCAGATACCACAACCATTATTCAACAAAAAACTGGCAGCATCTACAGTGTGAACCCAGGGTTTCTGAGGGGAGAAGGGAGTTTTAAAAATTTATCAGAATGTTCTGCACACAAATGAACTTTCTCTGACATATTCATCATTTAATTTTCCTTTAAATGGGACTGGCAAGCTCTTTGACTAATGGAATGAACCAGAGATATGTTACAAAAGGTTTAGCAAGGCGTTCTCCACAATTTTCCAGTTGTGTCAGCACAATGAGTCTGACTGCATCCAGCAAGAGGCATCTCTCAAACACAATCCAGAGCTTCCACAGTCAAATTTACTCTCCTCAAGACCCTCCACAAGCATCAGCCTGTGGCTTCTGACTTCAGCTCACCAGGGTCTCTCTGCCACAAAGGCTGGTAGGTGTTGCTGCCTACAGCTCCTTTATCCTGCAGCTGCAAGAGACACAGCAGCAGATGAGCCAGTCCTTGGCCTTGGGCTGCCACCTGAGGAGGATGCTCACACTGCAGCAGCCCCCAAAGCAGGTCAGACAGCAGCTGAGCACACCTACCCTTCATCCTCTTAAGGTGTAGTGCATGCACTTTACACCTTCAAAAGTAAGAGTAAAAAGTTTCATTGCTCACTTTTCCTTCACGGAATCACAGAATTGCTCAGGTTGGAAAAGATAATATAAACCAACCACTAGTGCAGCACCACTGTGCTCACCACTAAACCATACCCCCAAGTGCCACATCCACATGCCTTTTGAACACTTTCAGGGATGGTCATTCCACCTCTTCCCTGGGCAGCCTGTTCCAATGGTTGATTACTCTTTTGGTGAAGAATTTTTTTTCTAATATCCCATCTAAATCTCCCCTGCCACAACTCGAGGCTATTTTCTCATTTCCTATCTCTTGTTAGTTGTGAAGAGAGGCTAAACCCCACCTGCCTCCAGCTTCCTTTCAGGTGGTTGYACAGAGTGATAAGGTCCCCCCTGAGCCTCYTTTTCTCCAGGCTGAGCAGCCCCAGCTCCCTCAGYGGCTYCTCCAAGACTTGTGCTCCAAACCCTTTGCCACTTCCATTGCCCTTCTCTGGACACTCTCTAGCACCTCAATGTCTTTATTGCTGTGAAAGGCCATTATAAACCAGTCTTAAGCCAATCACTTCCTTCACTTGGTGCTATATCTGGAGCACTATCATGAAGAAAGTTTGATTCCATTCACCTGGAAATGAGTTTTTACCCTTCTGTTAGCTCTGAAATTAATTTTATCTTCCTTTAATCAGTGCTTCTATTTAGGGCATAATGATGTTCCCAACTTGCTACACTTCAAATTAAATATTTTTCTTATAGTATTACCAAACCAGAATCAGTACAGTAAAATTCAGCTGTGCCACAGARCCACAGACTGGAGTAGGTMAGCAGGAAYYTCTGGAGACCATCCAGTCCARCTCCCTGCTCAAAGCAGGGTCATTCACAGAACACTGATTGGGGCCAGTGGAGTTTTGAGCAGCTCCAAGAATGGAAACACCACAACTTCTTTTGAAAACTTGCGCCAGTGCTCGACCTCTCTTAGAGTAAAAAAAGACTTTTCTTATGCTTAAATGGAATTTTTTATATTTTGGTTTTGTCAACTGTCTGACTCCATTTTCTTCAATTCCCTCATCAGGTAGCTCATGCACAGGGACAAGAACGCCCTGAGCCTTCTCCAGGCTTTACAACCCCAGCTCTCTCAGCCTCTCCTCACATATCACACGATCTATTTCTTAATCATCTGTGCCCTTTGTTGGGACTCATCCCAGTGAATACATATTCCTCTTGCCCTGCAGAGCCCAGCACCAGACCCAGCACTCCCAGTGTGTCCCACCCAGCACTGAGCAGAGGGAAGGATCATCCCCTCGACCTGCTGGCATTCCCCTGAGGGCAGCCCAGGAGGCTCTTGGCCTTCTTTGCCCCAACAGCACCTTCCTAGCTCACGTCCACCACGACTTTGCTGCCAAGCTGCTTTCTAGCAACCTGTCCAAGTGTGGGGTTATTCCTTCCCAGGAACTGGACTTTGCATTTCCCTTTGTCAAAATCCACTGGATTCCTGTTTGCCCTCTACTCCAGCCTGCCCAGATCCCTCTGAATGGCATTACACCCATGTGGTGTAACAACCACTCCTTCCAATTTGGTATAATCTGCCAGCGTGAGAAGAGGGCACTGTCTTACCCATAAAGTCACCAATGAAGCTGTTAAGGGGTACTGGAGTCAGTATTCACTCCCTAAAGCACCCATTAGAGACTGGGGTCCAGCTGGACTTTGTGTCACTGATCACAACCCTCTGAACTCAACACTTCAGACAATTTTCAGACCACCTCTCTCTCAGCTTATCTAATCCACATTGCACCAGWTTGYCAAGGAGGATGTTATMAGAGACACTGGCAAAAGCCCCAAGGCATGTAACATCCACTGCTCTTCCCTCAACCTCCAGGGCAGCCATCTCACTGTAGGAGGTAATTAAGCTGATCAAGCATGCATTGATCAACCTACAAAGAGCACTTTGTAAATCCATGTTGTCTACTCCCAATTACTGCTTAGTCTGTCATATATTAAAAAACAGTTTCCAGAATTATTTGCTCCCCACCTGCTCAAAAGATTGAGATGCGTCTGGCTGGTCTGTTGTTTCCCAGATTCTAACTCCTGCTTTTCCTGAAGACAGGAATGAACCTTCCTTCCTCCCAGTCCTCAGAAACCTCCCCTGACTGACACAACTTTTTGAGGAGCTGAGAGTGGACTCACAATCACATTGGTCAGTGATGCATCCCCATCACACTCCACAGACTTCTACTCTGTTCAAATATTCCCCATTCTGATTCTCCTTCACAGAGGGTAGGCTGCTCAAGGCTTTTCCATTGGTCTCAGATGCCTTGGATTCCAGAACTCAATTATCATCAGTACAGATCAAGGCGAACAATACATTAAACATCTTGGCCTTTTCCATGCCCTTTGATACCCAGTCTCCTGACCCATTCAGCAGTGGGATCATGGTTTTGGTCTCCCCTTTTTCACTAATGTGCCTGTAGAAGGCCTTTCTGCAGCCCTTCCCACTCGCTGCCAGATCCTGTTCCAGAAGCCTCTTGGCTTTGTAACTCCACCCCTGCATGCTTGGACAGYRTCTCTGTATTCACACAATTAAAGTYTCCWATATATAGCTACATTACAACGAACTTCTTTTTTTTAAGAAAGCAAGTAACAGAACAAAACATTTCAAATTTTCATTGCAGGCRTGGGGTCTTGAGCTGCACTCACCCGATCTGTAGCGCTCATCCCGTGACCCTGAGGACCTGCGACGGTGATACCGAGAGGACGAGGACGGAGTGACAGGAGTTCGACGTTCCTGTGGTAACGCCTGGTCCACCCCTGCATTAATGAAAAAAAAAAAAAAACCAAACAGCTCATTCTGATTGAATTTTGGAAGATTTATAGTGAGGAAGAGTTTAGCATACTCTAGGAGCAGCAAATGAACGTTCAGTGCCTAAAGCACGCCGTGTCAATTGGTTACACACTACTTGCCTCTGGTCAGCTTTTCTGGTGCGGATTTTTTTCCTGGTACTCTCTAAAAAACCCTTTTTCCAGGGTCATGGACAGCACAGAAAGAGCAAACACACAGTAAGCTTGGCAATTTTTTTTATTTCCACAAACAGATGATTTTTCATAAAGTAGTATTTAGGATGAATTTTAATGAGCTAATAAAGGCAGACACCATTGCAATGGATATKGAAACTTTCCTGCAAATTGGTTCCTAGGAAAACTTAGATGGTTTATATCATCTAAAACCTCATCTGGTTGGATGGTGTCAGCTGGTGACAACACAATACTAACTTGTGGAAACTAGTTCCTGTGGGATGGGAACTACAGTAATTATCTATAGTCATTTTTATCTACTAGTGGTCAGAAATTAAAAAATAACTGCACCAAGCCAGGCGGAAAAGTGACCTGTTCCAGCAAAACAACAAAAATAGTCTTGCAAATCTGCAGCATTTTAGTATGCTGGGCCTAATCGTCCAGTATTTTAAGATTCAGTTATTTTACAAATCCCTTTCCCATGGTGAATTTGCTTTCTTTTTCTTTAATAGTATTTTCTTGAAGGCTTCTTAAACTACAGCAGGAATATAACAGCAGCATCACACATAAACACTTCTAGAAACTGATGTTCCTTGACAGCTTCCAGAAAAGAGTGAAGCCAATGACTTAAGCAGGAAAATTTTAAACAAGCAATAGGAAAAGAAAGCAAACCTGCATCTGTAATAGTGGCATGATGGTGCCCTGCTCTCCTGCAGAGAAGAACYTGAGCAGACAAGCCCAGCTGATGTGTTCAGCTTTGAGCTAACACAGCACAGAGCCTTGGGCATGTGATGCACAGGGTGCAGAACCAGGAGTACCTGACAAAATTAAATTGATTYTTTCCTACGATTTTTTGCCTTTAAGAAGGAGTTACACACTACATGTAAYTGTAAGAACAGAATAAAACTGGCCCCTTGCACTAAGGGTTCAAATGTAGGACTAATAACTTGAAATTGGAGTCAACAAAACAATGTTTGGAAATATGCTCATATTTTTCAATTAAAACATAATGCAAAAACTCTCTACTACTATTTCTGAACAATTCAATGCCAGCTTATTGGAGAGGGATAAGAGTTCACATTTTTGGAAACAAGAATTTTAATGTAGATTACAGACCAATTGAAAATCCTGTGATTACTTCAATCAGTCTCAGTTAGGTTTCRATGGGCTCTTTAAAAAACATCTTTTGAAAAAAGTTGGCATTGTATGCTTATTTCTTTGTGAAAATAAACTACACTCAAAATCCAGCTTCTCTCTTAAATCTTTGGATTATCAGCAATGTCAAGTCTGCTTTGATTTTGTGGAGAAATGGCTGGTTGGCTAAAAAACATCCTTGGAGTAAAATCTCATAGGCACCTAAAAGACAGAAAGAATCCATAAATTTTCCTCCACTCAGATTGTGATTAATAATTCACATACTGAAATCAAATAAAATGCCTTCATTTAACTCCTCTGTCTCCACGCTATAGCACTGTATAACTTTACTTGCCCTCACTTCCCTTTATATTCTTTAAGTCAGGTGAACCTGACTTCTAAATCCCTGAAATAATCAAAATAAATAATTCTCCTCACTTTTATATATCAAAATAAATACTTTCCTCTCACTTTAATATTCAGAATTTTTCCTTCTTTATCCAGTCACCCTGAAAATAATCAATGCATGGTTAATAACAAAATTAATTTTGACTGAAATTTTTCCCAAAATTATGTTTCAGTCTCTGTGAGATGCTAAGCACCATTATTCAACTCAGTCCCTATCTACATCGTCAGGAACGAGATAATTTCTGGAAACCACATACATTCACAAAAATCCTAAAAAAACCACACCCACAAACTGTACACCCAGCACTGCTGTTGTGTGACARGGGTTTTGTGAAGAAAGTGCCACATTTCCCATGGCAGGTGACTTGAGTAGGACAATGGCATGTGGAGAACAACAAACAGATAATTGAGGTGTTGCCACTGCAGTACAACACCATGATGATACAGGAAAAAGGGATTAACTGCATCTTCCAAACAACAAAACCATGGGCAATAGGCTTTAGAAACACTGAGGGGAATTAAATTTTGAGGAAAAGCATCCATTTCAGAGGTGCAAGCTGCTATAGGAGCGAGTTCCTTCAGGTAGACCTGAAGGCCATTGGACAAAATTCATTCAAGCCTGTGGTTACTTTCTCCTGGTTTAGTGACTGAGACATCTCGAGGACTCAATCCCTTTTCTGCAGCTGTGGGCAGTGCACACTGATCTTTTCCCAGGTGTAAAAAAGACAGTGCACATAAGGTAACATCAAACACTGCCCCTGCCATGGTAGAAGACAGCAGGACACACAACTGGCCAAGCAGCACTGCTGCCCACAGCAACCCCTGACACTGCCAAGGGCTCTTCCCTCCTCAGCTCACTATGGAGATCATGCTGCTGCTACCTGTTCTCTCAGAAGTCTCTCATCTAAACTTAAAACTGAGACACCTTAGACAGTTTTATTTCCTTCCACTTTATATGAATGTGTTCTTTTAAGTAACTCAGTTCTGACCCAATGGGCAATATCCATTTTCTTCATACAGTCAGAAAACAGAGTCCCAACACCAGCAGTCTCTAGGAAGGCGAAACAGCAAATGTGAATATCAAAATGCCTTGTTTATTTATGAGGTCTGGGGGATTATTGGATGGTTTTTCTTTCCCCCTTCCCATATATATAAAAGCAGTGAACAAACCTCTACCCGAGTGTGGAGCAGGATATGTGAACTTGGCTCATTAACACTGATTAAAATGAGGACGTTAATGGTGTGTTAAAGTACAGAGGAGACGCTCTCCATCAGCCACCTGTGGGGACACCTGTTTGTACTAAGTTCCTCTAAGGTGAAAAAACAGAAAGCACTGCCCCACTTTGGAAAGGCAGCAAGGAACTGGGTGACAGTTCTCTACTGAAGGGGCTGGAGCAGGAATTAGCTGAATTGCCTGGACTTATGTCTTGGCTTCCTGGGCACCCGCTGGCTCCCATGGCACCAGCCATGGTGTGAGACAAAGGACACAATAGAAGAACCTACACACTGCCATTCCTGAGCGATGGGTGGGAGTAAAAGCCATGCAGAATAATGAGCACCATGAAATCAGTGAAGTGCTGCCACAATAACAAAGCGGTGTTCACAGCTGAATTGTTCACCTCCATGAAGGCTCGAGCAGCGTACTGCAGGAAAAAGAACGTTTTTTTTTACTTCTATTTCTGAACATAACTAAACCCAAAAAATTGGTAGCTTTCACAGCCAGCACAAGGGCCCGTGAATTAAGCGCTAATGCTTGCTCAAGCACAGCTTCGCTCAGATCCGTTTGTGATTTGGTGGYGTAATGGCTTGAGAATCCATATTTGGATCGATTCCTAAATTTAAGGAGGTGGCGAAGTAATGAATGGCTTTTCTAAAAGAAAGGACAGTGTCATGACAGTGCCCTGTGCACAGACACATTCACAGACACTGTCAAAATGGCATCATTGTTTTAATAGTCTTGCAGCTGAAGCAGGACTTTTAACAGGTGAGTGTGATCAGTACCAGTGACCGACTCGTTGCAAGCCATGAAGAATTTCAGCAAAATATGTATGCCTAGGACACATTTTATATAAAAGGCTGAGAAATCCGTGCTTTATGGTCATCACATGACACACAAGTATCAGCAGGTGGTCTGGAGCAAACAGCCATGCACCTAATACAAGGTAAAACTCCTAATGTAGGATTCAGCTTGCAGATAAAATGTAGATGCCTAGAAGATGGTGCTTAAAATAATCTCCCACTATGAAAAACAGAGACCTAGACCAGAACTCAGAATTCTAAACCAAGGTGTCCAATTTCTTTACAGATATTGTGAACAATGATACCTGGCTTGACACCTTCAAGTCCTATTTTACGTGAGCATCATCACTCTGTGCAGATATCTCGTGTACTATAGGAAGTCCTGAACAGTATCAGACACCCATCTTCAGGCAACTCCACAAGTCCAGTGAAGCCTTGAGAATAGTGCAAGTGGTCAGTGGAAATATCTGCTTTGGAATGAACTGAAGAGCTCTCTGAGTTTCAACAACTGAATTAACTCTCTCTCTTCATATAAGAATGGAAGCATAAATATATCATTCATAGGCAGACAACTTAATGCAGATATATCAATCCACAAATCCTAATCTTCAAGCTGGATCCTGTCTTGACTGCATTTAGCTAAAAATGCAAGTGCCTTAGTAAACTATTCAAGCAATACCACTGCAAGCTGGATAGCTTTATTTTTAAGTGCATGGAATGTACAAAACTGTCAGCTGGAAGCAGGTTTCAACTCTTTTTCTTTTTTTTTGCCTTCACCTCTTTGTTCCTCCCTTCTTTATTACTCTTTTTGTAGCTAGATTGCAACACTATGCCCTGATAACATGGCAATAGCTGCATTGCCCTCTCCARCAGAGGACAATTGTTTCCTTAATGACAGCTGACAAGCTGCTTTGATGTATCTCTTATTCCTGCATCTGTGTGAAATTTTTKAATCTAAAAATATTTAAAAGCTGAAATGTCTAACTGACAAGCAATAGAACGCATTCTTAGACACAGGCTACAGTTATTGTTCTAAAACAAACTTACAGTGTGTGCCCCCAGGAGAGAGAGCTGCAGGATAAACCAAACAACTCCAGGGCCAGRGGGAAGGAACTCAAACAGTGCTTGSAGTGCAGTTGTAAGAAACAGTATTTGCCTTCCCTTCACAGTGTTTCCTGAGCTTCTATACAATGGCGGATGGCTCAGCTTTGAAAGCAAAGCCAGGTGATGAACACACCGTGTRTTTTGTAAACAGGCTAAATGTCACACAATCCCCCTGGAACTCGTTACTTAGCRTGGCATTTCACTCTTCCCATCAAAYGTTCAACGAGGTAATGAATTCACTGGATAAMCCAAGGGAGATTTAAAATGCAACACTTCTAACCAAAGACATCCAGCAAAGTAGAGCCRCTTTCTGCTAGATAAATCTGGAAAAATGTAATCTCTGATTAGATTTGTTTAATTAAAAACTTTTCCATCACAWGTGAACTTACTCTTGGTCCTGATTTAAAACAATGCACATACTTCAAACTGATCTTCTTTCCTTATTACAATCTCAATTTTGCCTTCCAGCATTTCCTTGAAAGGTTTAGCTTTCAGTTCAAGCTTGGCATGGCTATCATGGGCTTYTTTTTTCTCTCCTTTATCCCAGTGATGGTGGACATCACATTACAGCTCCACTGCACACGTGATTTTGATTTCCATTTTCCTTCAGACAGTCCCACAACTTCAGTATCCCATCTGAAGATTCCTTTTGGAGAGTATGTAGAAGAAGAGTACTAATTCACAYAGCAAACATATTCACCCATGGGCTRGTCAACTCACACTGCAGAYAAATTTGGGCAGCATTGTGAATTCCAGGAGTTTCTCRTTTTGACACGGCACCCAGCTCTTCAAACACCTCCACAGGCTCTCTCTGAGTGAGACTCCTTTCCTCACACATTTGTGAGGTTTTTGACCAACACTTTTATGTGTTCTTATTCTCTATTCCCTATTCTCTTATGTTCTGCAGATGGTCTCCAGGAACTTCCACARGTATTTTCTTGGAAATCTTCAAATTCTTTGAGAAACACAACAACTCTGATGTGTACTAAAAATATCCWCCCCTCAGAAAACATCACACCAAATGCTGAAATCACTACTGTATTACTAATTGAYACTCATTTCTTCCCTTGCAACCTTATTTTAGCCTTACTCAGAGTGAAAAGTGAAGGAAGGTGTATTTTGCTCTGTGTTTGAACAAGGTTTGATATTTCGAAGTCTTGGTACCGCACAGGAAACCGAGATGCCATCAAAAACCCAAGAATGATAAAATGGTGACTGGGCTTTCAGCTGTGATAGCAAAACAGACGCAGTAACCATCAAACTGTAAGTGATGGCCTCAAGGGATAGTCCTCAGATGCTTTCAGTACCTTCCTTTTTAATTAAACTCAGCTCTGCAGGCATCCACCAATCCAAAACCAAACCTTTTTTTTTAACCCAAGACTTACTAAGCTTTTGCCTGTGTGCTATAGTTTCTCATCTGTGAAACACCTCTCACAGGTTTCAGGGATGTGCCCACGTGCTGTGTGATGCACACGCCTCTCAATGAGATCTGTGTCCTCAACACACATCACGCTTTGAAATGCCCCATCATGGTTATCCCTTGGTGAGACCTTGGATAATTAGGAAGGCAGATGTGACAGGAATACTTGTTAGTATTAATRAAATAATGAGAGCATTTTTTTCAGAATCAAGTTTTGTTTAAACATTTCTTTGCATTCTTTGCAATCCAAATAATGTTGCAATACAAATAATTTCTGTGGTAGAGAAAATGAAATTGTAACCACTAAGTTTACTTGGAGTGTCTGAAGAGTCAGCAGCAGGAATAGTTTGAAGCGAAGGCGTACACACATACACACAGGAAGTATGCAAATACATGCACAGATAACAGATAAATGTTAATATAYGTGTCATGCTAATGAGAGAGGCTATGGAAATTGGTTCCTGTAATTCTGCAGAAAATTGCTTCTTCATGAGGTAAAGGGATCTTCTGTGCAAATGTATTATCTTTCCTGCCCTGAATAGCTTGAAATGTTCCCAAGCTGGTGCTGTTGGGGCTCCAGCAGCAGGAGGTGCAGGGATCTGTCTCCAGGCCTCTGAAAGSAGCAGCAGGTGCCTTTTAAGCACCACATCTCACAGATTTATTAACCATAATAAATAAAGCACTGATGACTGGTCCACATGGTTACACTACAAATAGAGCTGCACTGGTGGTACCAATCATGGGAAATTACAGAAAACAATCTAGTGGAGACACAGCACTTGATTAAGAGCGAATGAACCACCCATGTCTAAGCTGTTAGGAGCAATGCTTAATTGATAACAACATTGTCTCTGTTCTGTGAAAGAATAATCAAATTTCCTGGCAAAAGACTGGAAGCAAATTGGGCAAAAACACAGCTTATTGGGAATGCAGGTAATTTAGTTTTTTTCTTCAAGGGAGGTTTTCTCTTTGATAGTGTGCATGCAGCTGTCCATGTTATCTTACCCAGCACTGACTGATCGAATCAAGATAATATTCAGAAAGTTATTCTGAAATAAATCCCTGTTTAAGTGGTTATTTCAGCTCTTGGCTGTCATGGCTCCTCCACAGAGGCAGTAAGAAAAAGGTCATTGCACAAGAGGGACTGGAGTATATGTACAGATATAAAGGTCTGGATTCACTATAATTTTTAGATGTCTGACACACGGGCACGCTAAGACAAGAAAAACTACTCTGCACACAGAACATCTCCAGCTCCAAACTMACATCCTGAGAAAGCATCTTGAGGAAACAAAGCTGTACTTTTGTCTCCCTGACTTAAAGCAGGTGGGGATTTAATGGGAAAGAAAAAGGGGGCTCCCCCCATCCCTTCTCCCATTAACACTGCCAAATGCAGCATATCCGTTCCGGATTTCTGGATGTTGGACAGCCCGGCTGGAGCAGTACAAATGTCCTTTGCATATGTGCAGTCTGTGCAGCAYCTGGATGTGTCAGACCCGCTGTGCATGCACTGCAGAGCTGGCCTGCAGATGTGCAGTGGATCTGGCACAGCCCCGTGTGTCACCGCACGTTTGCTGTACAGCATGTGACAGTGTGCACTCTGGGATTGTCCTGTCAGAAATGGGGAGCTGAGAGCCAGCTCCTACATCACCTGAAGGAGTATCAGCCACGTGGTGGCCTGGCTTTGCCCTTCATTAATCCCACTCCTGAAAAGTAACAGCCTCTCCCTTTCTAAAATGACAGCATCCCAATATGCATGATAAAAATACCATGTATGTATGTGTGTTCATATATGTCTACCGCCCTTCTCCTGGTTACATTTATCACATGGTTTTATATCACTAATACTGTTAAACCTGAAATTACAATTTACATTTAATCCTTCCCATTTTGCAAAAATCTCAGGCAGAGGAAGTTCAGCATGTCAGACTGCGGGAATCTGTCTTAGAGCAGCCTCGTGTAAGAGGAGAAACACAAACACAGTCARAATGTATTATGGATCTCCTCCATAGTATTATGGCAAATTGGTTTGAAAGTGAGAGGAGAAGGGTTTCTGAAATAGGTTATTTTTACAGATACATCTTGTCCTGAGAGAACTGCAAATTTATCTACCCTCTAACCATCCCTTACACCATGTCTGGACAGCCTGTGCGAGTGTGGACAAGCAGGGAGGCAAGAGTGTGATGTTCTCCATGGCTGGCAAGAGAAAATCTGGTATCTTGAGGGCCTGTGGATCCTCTGCAGCCTTGCTACAAATGCAGGGAGTACAGCAGAATGCCTGCCACCAGCCACAGGTCCTGCCAGAGGGATGGGTACATGGGAAGGGCATGGTTCTGCAGGCACAGCTGGCTCCACACTACAGAGATGGAGCCCTGCAGAATGTTCTTCCTTCAGTCTGCTCTACCAGCCTGAYGCCTGTTCCTAAAAGTCAGTCTGCTTCTGAATGGCTTGGATGTGAGCAGAGCTCAGGCAGAGATCCCTACCTGGAAACAGAACTAGGRGTGCTTAGATTTTTACAGCTTCCTCTGGAATCTGGTGAGCTTGGGCCTGTTAGAGCTCCGTAAAAATGAAATGCCAAAAAGGGAATTAGGAACACATGCCTTCCTGTGTTTCACCAGCTCCTCCAAAGTATCCATGGTATGGAAGCTGGAGAAGTCTTAACACCTTCAAATGTTACTAAGAAGAGCTATTCCTTCACCCTTCCCATCACTCCACTGTCAGGCAGACAAAGATGACCGTTCCAGATGTCACCCTTTGGTTGTCCTGCCCTGCAGCTGGCAGCCCCGTGCCCACCCTACTGACGTAGGCGTCTACCAGAGGCTTCCAGACGAGGCACAGTTATAGACAAGATACCGACTGGAAAAGATACATATGATAACATTCCCATATTCATCGTGCTCACCAAAACGAAAATAAAAGAGAGGCCGGTTTCCTGCAGTGCTGGCTGCTCTCTCTCTAGCGGCCGCTTCCCGGATGTCACAGACACCAATGTTGGCAGTGCGGAGCATTCTTCTGGCAGCTCCTTCACTGTGTTGCAGTCTACACCGTACYGCGGCAGCTCCATTCGCTGCTGTAACAAGTTGAAAAAAACTAATTAATTCACGTTTAGTTTTTTTACATTTGTTACAGCAACGAGTGGAGCTGCTGCCCCCATGCAGTAGAGCACACACGCACACGCACGCACAGACACCACAGGACACCCACGGAGCCAACGCGGGCCGATGTTCCACTCTGCCAACATGGGCCTTAGGAATGTTAGCAAAGGTGCAGCGGGAGGACTGGATGTCCCAGCAGAGGGGAAACGCCTTTGGATTTCCTCTAGTTTGTTGAAAGCAGTCACAGAATGCAAATTCCCACCCTTTCCCAACGCCTCCGATCCCAGCGAAAGTCATGTCCGTTTCCATACYGGTTTAAAATAGCTCTAAAACCTCAATCCCCTTATAACACCAAGATCCAAGTCCATCAAAGCTTATAAATTGTTGCATTCCCCATCAAAACAGGATACAAAAAATTTTTTTTAGAAAAAGGCTAACTGCTCATGTGTGTTATTGTTGAGATATTAACAGAGGCCTACAAAAGGCAGCATCTTTTTTGTGATCCTCCTTCTCCAAAAGCATTTATCTCCCCCTTCCTAGTGAGCAGGGACTTCAAGCCATTCAGATGAGTAAAGTCTTAGAAGGATTATATCAAATGGAACCCTTTCAAGTTTTGTCCAAAAAGGTAACACAACAAAACAAACAAAAASTACAAAGACAGCAAAAGACCCAAGCACGAATAGTATCCGTTTCTGGAGGAAAATACTTTGATACAGTAGAAGCAGTGTCTTCCACTATAGTAAAATAATTCATTTAGCTATCAGCTAAATGATTGAGCTCAATATATTTACAAAAAAACAGTAGGCAATATTTCAATTTTTTTTTTCCTGATCCTATTGTAATCTTCCTTTACTTACCCTTATTCCACATTCCTCATGTGGGATTTTCTGGCAAATGGTTGAGCAGAAAA
>NW_026623788.1:388431-418821 GCF_030028575.1 Malurus melanocephalus | reverse complement strand
GGTTCTCCACGTTCTCTCTTTTATCATTACATGCATATGAATCCCCAGCAGTTTCAGCCATAGATACAGCTTGACCAGAACACTRTGAGCTTTCTGGAGAAACAGCTCTTTTTGCTTGTGTGAAGAAAGGAGAGTCACAGTTGAAAAAATAAACAGATTCTGTCTGGTACCAACTGCACTGCTGCATTGAGGATTGCTGTGAGGCAACAGTCTCTCCACAGCCCAGCAAATCCAAGCAGGTCTCATGAGAGMCAGCTGTGAAGACTAATATATGTCTGACAGTCAGGTTAGACCAATAAATACTCAGAAATTTAATAAACTGCACCTCTGGTATTGTAATTCTGTTGATTTGATTTGCTTCATTCTCTAATGACTCCCAGTGGYTCAGGAATGTCACAGACACCCTCAAAGGAGGCTGTATCATCTCAGAAAACAGAGGTGTCTGTAACATCAGTCTCTTTTGTGGAGYTCCCACCAGTGGAGCAGACCAAGTGAAATCCAAAGGCACAAAATCAGCATTCTGCTATGGAGCTAGACAATATTTATATAAACCTGACAAAGGGAACAAGGCAGTGCCTCCACACGTGAGCAGTTTAAACAAAACCCCATCAATTCCATTGTAAAGGAAGGATTTTGTAAAAGAAGAAGGAAACTAGTGSTGCGGCCTGTAACAAAAACAAGGCTCAGAGAACAGACAAGCTCAATGGAGCCCCTGTAAGGTCAGTGARACCAGGAATGCACAGGCACACTCCTCTGAGATCAGGACAGAAGAGAGGGGGACACCAATACCTCCAACTACATATTCAACTTCATGATCCAGGGCCTCACAAGAGTGAAAGAACTCTGGGAAGTTCTTATACATACATATGAAATTAAGTCAATGAAGCAATACATTATTCAATTCAGTTTGAAGGTATTTTTACACCTTTTGGGCAAGTGCATGCAGCCCATCCCTTAACACTGACAGCAGGTTATGTTATAAAAGGTCAGCTGCCCACACGCCTTACAACAAGCTGAACTCCGGGGATATTGCTGGTCTCTCTACTGCCTTCAAATGTGAGACTTGGACAGGAAACACAGAAATGAAGGAARTTACAGAGATCCAAGGTTCTCTTCCACTCTTGTGCATACTTCTGTTCAGAAAACTTCACGTGGCCGAGGTGTTAATGAGTCAGGACATCACATTATCCTTTGGAGTTTTGCATTCCTTCSAAGAAAYAATGCCTCTCTCACAAGCTTAGGCTGTGTTAACTTTCYAGACATGACTGCCAAACCCACACCAACATATGTAGAAAATGTACACACACATCAAAGCGGACATGTAGATATATAAATTCACATAAAATGCATGGAATAAGCTTATTCTGCATAACAATAGCTTTGTTTCTGCCACAGATATTCCWTCAGAGATGCAGATTTTTACAGTGGCAACCACCAGTACACTTGACATCTTCATATATGGCAAGCACAGATACACATACCGGGAGGCTGTGGCAGGTAGGCCCCAATTAATTTTGATCTCTTCTTTTCATATCCCTTCTGTGTGATGTCACCTGCCAAGAAAAGAAAAGGAAAATCCGTAAGATGTGGGTAAGGACCATGTCTAGCTGCTTAAYGGCAGCACCATCAGCTTAGCCACCTCTGCACTGTTCAACAAATGAAAAGCACAGAACGATCATTCCACTCAGAAAAAAAAAAACCTCAATTTACACCAGAACCATTCTGGTAAGTAAATACCCAACCTTGACTTATTTCAGCACCAAAGGCCAGCATCACAGAATTTTAGAGTCACCTTGGTGYGTTGCACACAGGCTTTCAAAAGCTGCAATGACCTTCATTAGGTTAATAAACAATGGATTATATAGAATGCGTGGGCTTGTAGTGGCTGGCAAAACACATCACTGATTAGCATTTTCTATCATTAATGGGATTTTTCTAATCGAGCATGTAAGGCACAAAGGACTTGAAACTGCTGCTCTATCATTTCTGCAATATAAATGTTTTAGCTAATTTCTGAGCAGTAGTGAGGAACAAAACCAAAACAAATCTATGTTAGATCCACTAAAAACACTACCATAAAGGCTTTTTGTCTGGCTTTCCACATAAACCTCAAAAAATAATTTGGAGACAAACATCTGTATTTCCTAAATTCAATTGAAATGACACTTCATTGTGTCTCAAGCTTACCCAGGTAAGCTRTTTATTAATTATAAAGATTAAAAAATATTTTTCTGTAAAAGTTTTCTAACAAAAAATGACGCATAATTAGTTATGTAGAATAAAACATATACTTTTAGTCTTCTTAGAGTTTAGGAGAGGTTTGGCACCAACGCTGAGATACAGTCCTGACTCTGGAGCTGAATATTTTATTTAATACATGCATGTATGCTTGTGTTCAGTATGATCTACTCCAGGGACTGAAAGTGTAGAAACCACAAAAAGAAGRGGAGCTTTGGCAGTGATGTCCAGCTGGACACAGCAGTGTGAGCCTGCTTGTGCTCTCCCATCCCTGTGCTCAACCCTTCCTAAGGACACCATTTGGCAAGGGAACAACACACTCATTTCCATCCCAGCTGCTCTGGCAAATGGATGCTAAATTAGCACCAGTGTCTGCTGGGCTGAGATCAATACYAACATAAAAACATCTTTAAAGCTACTCCTTGCTGAATCACCTTTTTGTGGGAATGGCTCCAGTAAGCAATAAGGAGGCAAAATTCTCCAAACCTCTCTGCCAGTGTCCTGAGCCAACCTCTCGTCCCTGCTTCAAGAACAGTCCTTAAAATAACACCTATAGCCTTCATTCCCTTATCTCAAACTGCTCTACAAAAGAAGTTGGCTGAAATATCTGTGGTTTTAAATGAGGAGAGCGTGACTGGAGCACTTGAAATGATAACATTCCCATATTTACGCAGGAAAGAAGTGGCAGACTTGGCACGAGGTCCCAAGCCTTTAAAGTTCAAACCCACTGACTTTTCAAGCACATTTCTTCCCATTTTGAACACTTCTGGCATGTGTTCAAGCTAGTGAAACAAGCTCCCTCTCCACTGTAATCATCAGCTTCTCACAAACCAAACAGTAACAATAGGCATCACTTCATTAAAATGTTTTAATGAAAAAACATGTTTGCTTTTAGTTGAAAATTATAAAACGTGAATGATTTTTTCTTTTAACCTGTTGCTAAACAAATTACTGTTGACTTCCTATGCCCATCAACACCAAATTCTTATGCATTCCGACACATCTCAAGCAAAAATTTGGTTTTCTTATTTGCTGCCACTCTTTTAGGAGAACAGAGACAYCCTATGGAGAACCACAGCTCCACTGTGAAATGTAAAAGCTGGCAATGCCATTTTAGATATGAAACTGTTAACAAAAGGTGCTYAATTATTGGTTACTCTTGCACACACATGGTAGTACACACACATGTAAATCAATAACTCATGCTACATATTCCAGACATGGCTCATGAAACCTGCACCTATTCCTGCCTTAAAGTTTCTTCCACTGGTTTATCAACCTATATTGTCCTTAATGGAATGAAATGACAGGAATAAGCAATTTCTTTGACACCAAAGTGGGTGTATCTCTTGTCAGTAACATGCCTTTATTCAAATTGGTATCCGCACTCACTATTTTGAAGTTCACCACAAAATATTTACTCTGAGCAGAAACACTAGTGACTCCTTCCCCAGACCACTGACTCCACAAAAAAAAATCACCAATATAATGAGGTTCTGAGACAATTAAATACAAAACTATTTCAATTTCCAGGAACAAACAGCAAATTACTTTGGAATTATCACTAAATTTCCTGCAATCATGTCCATAATTTCCCAAGTAACCAACCACAAAAGACATGCACAAGCAAAATACAAAATCTCCACAATTTTCATTGTAGCATTACTTTCACCATTTTGAGGTGGAAGGAAGTCAAGTGCATCGTGTAGTCTGGGGAAGTACTATGTTTTATTTATCAGGATTAATGCTGTTTGGATTCATTTGTGGTTTTTTCAGGTAGGCTGACTTCAGGTTGTAAACAATAGTTTATTAACCATTAAAACATTATTGTGAAATATGTAAAAATGCTGCATTTCAAAGCTGATTGTGAACTTGTGTATGCTCCTAACTTACACTAAGCACAGCTCACCAAAGTGAGGTGAGCTTGAACAAGCTCATTTCTATTAAAAWAAGTCTTGGAGAGTCTCTCCAGGCACAAGAGGGAAAACGCCGCGTTTGTGGTGAAAAGGACAGCACGAATGAAACACCATCTACCCCTCCAAGGAGGAAGGTGGCCCAGCCAAGCCAAGCACAGGGCCAGGGCTCTGGCAGCCTGTAACCCTACTGCCATCACTTTTATTTGTSATTTGGGCCCTGTTTCTGCAGCTTCTCCAGCTGCAGATGGCAATGCTCTCCGACACCAGCGCCCGCAGACAACGCGTATTCCGTAGCTATATTTAGCAAAGCCGCGCTGGAGTGTAAGTTCATTCGACTGTGCTCAGCACAACTGTTACTGCCTGCATTGGACCCCATGTCTTCTTTGAAAATTTACCATGTTTTCCCTCTTTCCTTCAAAATTGCTGCATTTCTGCCTCGTTACAAAGATTATGGTCTCAAGCTGGGGCAGGTGGGGCAGAGCATTGTAACTGCAGCACAAACCTGTCACGAGCAAGAAAGGAATGCCAGGTAACAGAGAGCCCCTTGGGATACTCCACGCTGGAGACGACACTTTGAGGAGTAAGAAATGCCTGTAAACAGTGAAGTCATTCCCATTMTCCCATCCCCTTCCCAGGCCTCTCCATGAGTCAGCTCCATCCATTTCTATGTCATGTTCTATGCTGAATCACACCTTAAAATGAAAAGGCACATTTTGTAATCAGCCAATTATTGACTTCTTAGTGCTTTGGTGAAGGGAACATTATTAAATGTGAAAATATTTCCACATGAAAACACCTGTGCATTACCACTCTTCTTTAAAGCATTTGCACTTCCAAAGCTGAGAGTGGTTAGAAACACTGGTACCACAGAAAAGTAAGGTGCTGTTCCACTTTCATGAAAGTAAAATTCTTCAAGTTGATATAGTACAAAASTTTCATTTTCAACTGAAATACCTATTAGCTGGTCTATTATCACTTCTGAAAACAAACATGTCCAGTCCTGAAGAACTTCTACCATGATATATGAAGTAAATTTATCCAAAATTATTGGGTTAYACAGGGGAGGAAAATAAAACCCAATACAAGCTAAATTTCATCACATCTTTCTTTTTTTTCCTGGAAGATCCCAAAAATTCTTACTGATTTCAGCCTTTCACAACCGAGCATAGATAGAAAGCTCATGACAAAAGCAGGGACCAAAATCACCTTGTTTAGTGCAGTGAAAATTCAATTTTGTAGTCGTGATCTCGAAACCTGACTGATGCTGCTGTTTCCACTACACATACATGTTTTCAAAATGAAATTTCAGGCTGGGACTTTGAATTAGTTTAAGGCACTTATGGAAAAATCCACCACGGGAAATAATGCAATCAATAACTCCTCTCAAGCACAGACTAACACAGAGCTCACCGGTGAGTGCCTTTCCTTTGCCCATGATTTTCTGCCCTCTAAAGATTCAATTTTCTGTACGACTTGTTTATGGCTGATGACTCAAATTCAGTGTCAGCATCTTGGCAAGAGGGATTTGAATGAAACAAAGCTCCTCATAAAGAGAACTGTGAGTCATTTACTTCTCCCACTCATGATGCAGACAGTCTCCCTGTCTGGTCTCCCAAAAATACASCAAGAGACAAAAGATTTCATTTTGGAGGGTGCATGTATAGAGATATCAAAATTCCACAAATATATCTCATGTAATACGTACAAGAACACAAAAATATATATCAGGAGTAATTTTCTTTTCCAACGTCTTTAAAAAATGATGTTTAACCGTAGCAGCAGCTTAGAAAACTGCTCAGAACTAGGATGARCAAACAAATGGTAAACCATGGCAGTGGGCAGAAAAATTAATGGGATCCCACACTTTCACTGCAACCAGTGCCATAAATTACAGARTTGCTCAAGTGCCTTTAAGATTATGCTGTAGCTTAAAGGTTTCAATGACAATTTCACCCACCTTCAGCCGAATTCTTTTTTTCCCCTAAGGATACATTTTGTTCCTGTTTGTTGCAAGCAAAGCAGAAAATGGCTGAATTTCAGTGAAGGATAAGAGTGCTCCTTGTGTACTTACAATGTGAAGCTTCTAATGTTTCCTAAAGAGGTTCTAATTCAGGAGAAAATACTTAGATTATGCTATTAACAGAGAAGGTCAACTATGTTAACAGGGCTGAAATAAGAGATTCAAGGTCTCCTGAATTTTGAAAGGATTCCTGTTCAAAATAARTACTTTCTTCCCATTCTATTAACAGAGAAATTAAGTATGTGCTGCATAACCTGCTGAGTGCTTAGTTTTAATTCAAGTTGCACGGTTTTAAAGAAGTATGGGAGCAGGTAATAATTTTATACRGAAGCAATTTCTTAGTATCTCCACCTTGAATCCCAGAAGACCCCTTCATGAGTTTCCCCACTTACTTTCTGGTCCCAAAATCTTCAGCACATTTTCCCAATACCCAAAACACTCCTGGGCTTCAGAAGAAAGAAAGAAAAAAAAAAAGCAGGAAAGAAAAAACAAAAATCCTCCCAAAGGAACCCCSAAACACCTAATTTAAGGCAATTAAAACAATCCCAGGGATTTGTGAGTCAGACTTTGTCGGGGCTGGGGAGTAGTGGTGTCTGCCAGCGGCGTGGCAGCGGGCCAGCAGCCGGAGACCCCGCGCCTTTGAAGCCACGGAACCGTGTGGTCCTCGGGCATCCCGGAGCTCCCCCGGAACGGGGAATTTGCGCCRCACTACTTTTATGGCCTGGATTATTGTAAAGTAAACAGAGGCTGGTTGAGCAGTGAAGGTTTCCATTCTCAGTGTCAAGGGTTTATTTCATTATTTAAAGCTTTAACGAACACTTTATATAATGAAAGCAATCCTTGCCATTTTTGGAATTTTATGACTGTTAGGACCCTTCATAATGTTGTTTTCCTTCCTTTATTGCTTTATAAGGCTTATGGGGCACCCTTGAAGTGTATATCCTTTCTGCAGCTGCTGGAAGCTCATCTTTCATCTCTCCACTGGCTTTCCTGYTGCCTATGAGGCATTTGCCTGTTCTAGTTATTCTCCCTGTCTCTAACACAAACGGTGCAGAGTCAGATCTTGCTCAAGATAAAAATAAAATACAATTCTGAAAAGCACGCCTAAGGAAACATTCCTGATAAATGTTACTTAATAGGCAGGCTTTATATTTCAAGTTAGAAATGTTCCCTACAGAAAGATAATTACAGCAGTAATTCCACTTATCATTATTTAGAATTTACAGTTCAGAGCAAATCAGACATTTCCATAAATGCCGCGCTGCGTACTGCAAATTTGTGTCCCGATTTTTTCCTAGCCCTGAAAATGCCTTCGAAAAAAAAACCACAGCAGGAGGAGGAGGAATCCTAAAGGAGGAACATATAATAGATGTATGAAACAAAATTGAGAATACATATCCAAACAAGCCTGTGTGCATTTTTGCTCCTCTGGGTAGAAAAATATGTTCAAGCTTTTCACAAGGAAAAACCTGCAATTTTGAAGTAAAATGGTAAAATTTCATTAAGAGTGAAATTTGTTATTTTAACACTTCTCTAGGAAGTAGCCTATGAAAATAATTCTCCTGCGTGAAATCTTGTGCTTTTAACCATCTTTTCAGTACTTTGGACATTACTAGATTTAACCAAAAATGTCCAAATGAGTTAATTTTCTTGGAAGAGAACACAAATCTTCCACAAATCAACAGATTTCTAAATCCTTCATCCATAATTTTGCTTCCAGTACACTGATGCATCACAGCATGACTGCAGATCTCTTCCCAAATTTCAATTCAGAACAGAAATCTGGAACTTCTTTTTTCATATGCTGAAAAAAAAAACCAGACAAACTGCTTTTTTATATTGCAGCATTCTCCCTATTGACTTGGGTTCACCACAAAGCTTCTGTATTTGGTATTGGTTATGCTAGTCAATAATAGAACTGATTCTACCTACAATATCTAAAATAATGTTATTTTACCCTAATGTGGGTTAAAGACATTACGTTGATTTTAAAAATAGGTATTTAGAGCAGTTGAACTGTAATATTAGAATGCCAAAATGTCCAAATCCCTTCCCACAGATTTTTTGTAAAAATAGAACCTCTTCTGGGGAAAAAAAMCAAAAAAAAACTCTTCACACAAATGCAAATTTCCACATACTTCTTTGACAGCTGGATGAAAAGCGAGAAAAGCACAGATATCTTAAATTCTTAAATACCACAGGAAAACTGAAGCAGGAATACTCTTTTTTTAAACAATTCGAAGACCACTAATGATTGTGGAAGAACACTGAGGAGTTTTAAGTAGTTGTGAACAGGAATAGGAATTACCATGACAACTATGCTGAGTGACCRTAAGTCTTTAAAAATGTATCATTTGGGAGATCATTGAGCTCAATAATCTGGTCAACAATTTTAGTGCATCACATGACACATAGGACTTCGAAGAATTAAAAAAACAATTATTTATGAAGAGAACATAAATGTCTTCCATGGCAATATTCTTTTTTTCTTTTTTTTCTGAAATGATTGTGCTTAGTTTACTAAATTCAGTAAGTTATTTCCTATTCTATCCCAAACTTTGTTGTAAGCAGTTTGGGATCATAAATGCCYATTGCCCATAAAAGTCTGATGCACCCATCATCTGCTTTCCTACTTCCAACAGCTGAGGACCAATCCTCTCATAAGCTCCAAGTGCCAAGGGTAATTGATGTGAACAATGCAATGCTCAAGAAAGCCTCCAGACACCTCCAAGGTCTCATAAGCAATTCTCCCAACAAACYAACCCACACTCTGCTGCCTTCATTCCAGTTCACAGGAACTCCARTTCTGTTTTCAAGCTTCCCAACAAGAGTAAAATAACCTGTTTCATTTAAAAAAAAACCCAAAAGTATAGAAACTTATTCATTTTAAAAACATCCAAAAGGGAACAACCTCCTCATACACACAGTCCAACATCCTGCTAGAGGAGAACAGCAGATTAGAGTGAACACCCTTGCTCTGAGTGATGAGCACTCCAGCAACAACAGTGAATAGTCACTCACATCCTCTCTGTCTCAGCAGATTTTTAACTATTCTGCACAAAACAAAACTACCTAATTCAGAGCTCCCGTCTTAGAACTGAAGTCCCGTGTACTGCAGGAGAACTTGTCAAACACTCTCAGGAAGAAAAGAGTCTCATCTGAAACTAAATTCAGTTGTACTTACTTTTTTTATTCTAAGCTGTTATAGCACCTTCTTTCCGATTTTTTAAAAATTTTTCTCACTGATCTAGATCTTTTCATTTTGAAATCATTATTTTTCATTTAATTATATATATATATATATATAAAATAACACTGGCTTTCCTGGTTCCTCAGTAGACAAACTTCATTTGCCTAAAAAAAGTGAACTACCTCAATAAACCAAGAGATCAKGCAGTTTTGTACAACCTATCTTATCAAAGATAATTCAGGTTGTGTTTTATTAAGTTTAAATTTACCTCCTAGTCTTTCATTTTTGCATTTAGCATTCCAGTGCTGATATTATCTAGTCGCCTATTTCAGCAAATTTTTCTTCCAGTGTTATTTATAAATAATAACCACCACACAAACTTAACTAAAAGGATAAAGGCTTCCCAAATTGCACAGTTCCTGGAAGTATTTCTTTTCCTGCTAACATGAAAAAACTTAACACTCATTTCTATTAATATGCAGTTCAAAGAAAACTCAGTTCAGATTTTTAACAAAATGTGGGCCTRAAAACTAAGGAAAATGTATGCAGAGCAAAATGATCTACCTATCCTGGAATGCAGAGTAAATGAAATCTGTCTCTGGACTCAAGAAAACAGAAAAATTAATCCTCATTTTAGAGCCTGCAAAGGCAATTTAGGCTGTTATGTTAAAATATATTTTGTTGACAGTATATTTGATCCAACAGGCATATATGACAAAAAGAGCAGCCATTCAAAGGCCTTCGCAATACATGAACTGCAATTCATGTTAATAAGATACCCAGAACACTTCATGTTTTCTAGGCAAAAAACTACATTTGAAAACTGCCACTAGTGTATTTCCAAAGAACTGAAATTCCACTTTTAAAAGAAATAACCTAAAATGCATTCGTGTCATTTTCCCACTTGGTTCCACAAGGACCTCGAACAGYAAGATGAATTAACATCATTTGATTACTCAACTCAATTGCAAGCATATTACTAAAGGAACAGAAAAGCCYAAAAGCACCTCGCTGTTCTCCTGTAATGTGGGCAATGAAACACTGRAAATATTCATCCTTTGACTCAAGGACTCCTATTACCCAAAGGCTGACTCAGATCCTACTCTCTTAAGCCTGCAAAACAACTTGAAAGGGAAAACAGTTGCATACCTTCAATTACCTCAAGACAAAATCGATGTCCCTGCTCTCCAAAGGTTTCACAATATTTGACAATTCCATTTTTTTCCCCTGCTGTTGTTCACCTCTGAAGGCTCCTAAAGGTCTGTAACATCATTACAGACCTAATGTGACAGCTCATAGTGATGCTGGCACTAAGCAGCTGCTCTCATAGGAGGCATTACCCTCCAGAGCCCATGAAACACGGCACTCAGAAATCTGCAAGCCTCTGCTAGGTCCAGGGCACACAGCTGGAAAATCACATCTCCATATTCTCATCCTTCTTCTTTTCCTCCATTTCCAGCTTACAACTACTCCTGATCAAGATATGGAAATTTGCTGTGGTAAGCCAGATGTGCAAACATTTTCTTTTTTTTCCGCAGTTCTGAGTTCATGATTTATTTCATACGTTAATGAGGTTATTCTGTGATTTCTGTAGCCTTTTCCCTCWGATTTCAAAAAATAATAAAGTACTTCAACCCAAAAGAAGCCACTAATTTCACATCCTTGTTACATTCTTTCCTGCAACACAGAGTTCTTTTCAAAAAGAAGCTGGAATTAAATCATAGCTATACTTACTAAAATAAAAGCAAGCAAAATTTTACTGAGTAGTGTTCATTTTCACCTGTGCTAGAGGCCAAAACCAGCACTGCCTTTCTACCAGGCAGGCATTTGCAAAGGCCATTTCCCACAATGACAAGTTCAGCACTCGAGTTTGGCTTTCACAGACACGGCTGSTTTAGAAGTTGAAGTTTTTGAGAAAGCCCATGAATGCACATTTGTAACAATCTGTCAAAACACATACTCCTTCTGCTCCTGTGCTGCAATTGTCATGAAGGGAGAGGTAGGTAATTATTATTGCAAATGTTAATTTGCTGGTTTGGAGGAATTCCCCTTGTTGCTTATTCWTTTTGTGGATCCGTAGGTAAACCAGCAAACATGCCAGCACGAGGACTGAAAGAACACCAATATCACACCTTACAAAACCCAGCACTCCATTTCCTTTTACATTTCTAATGCAGCTATACTTTAGAAGTGCCAATAAAGATTACTTAACATGCAGAAAACCAACAAGAGAATTGATTTAATAATCTGTTATTAAGTCCTAGCTGGGAAATAGGACTAGCAGAGCCTGGGAAGGTAGCCATCTTTTAAGAAATTAAGAAATCAAGAATTAAGATAGGATTTACACATATTCACAAAACACTTTTYAGCATAATTCAGATAGCACATCCACATACATTGCTTTGGGCAGAAATGTGTGACCAGCATCGCACATCAGCCATCAGCCCTGTACTGCCATCCAAGATCTTCAATCCTGCAGTTGAGGCATCTCTTTGGCTCACAAATGCTGCTGACCTCAGTGCCCCATGTGGCTGGACAATTGTCCACTGAAACCTAACAAAGGCATGGATGAACTATCAGCTGAAGGTGCACCACTGCTTTCTGTCCTCCACAAGCACACCCACACATCCAAACAGACAGACCCCGGACTGTAAATTCACATGGGCAGAGGAATTCATCATCCAGAGSAGCTGCTGGACCAGGTGATGCTTAGCAAGTAAGTGAATAAACCTGAAGCATTAGGCACAAACCATGCTTTAATTTTCTTCTGCCACTGCAAATGTCTTCAATCACCYCCTTGCTGTTTAATGCTCACAAGGCTCACCAGCTTTTTTTAATTTATGTTTTTTAACCATCTGCAGTCTCAAGTATTGCTCATCCTAACATCCCCCTGGATCAGCAGAGTCCAACAAAGGYTTTCCACACCAAACCTCACAACTGCTCCCCTCTGCACAGCTTGGAACCTTCACTGCCTGGCCCCATGGGAATTCCTCACCATTTCCATTTCATGTGATCACTACTGTACCATTTCTTACCATGTAAAGCCAATCTTCCCATCTGAACATCTCAGTTTTCACTGCAATCTTCATTTTTATAATTCAGACAAGGACAGCACAACCAGAATCAGACACTTTCATTAACTGAAAGGTGATCCCCACCACAGTTATGTAATTAAAATTGCGAGTGGCATCTGAAAACCTGTACACGTTAAGGTGGAAAGATGCATCATCTTTGTGTCTTCCTGCAGGCAGTCAATGGCTTTTGCCACTTCTCTAACAACAACATGCTTTGGATGTCTGAAGATGTAGCTATTTGTCTTCATGGTTGGAAGAGTATAAGAAACATAGGAATGATCACACTGGGTCCCGTCCAGTGTAAAAAACAGAGGAATGGTCACACTGGACCCCTTCCAATGCTCTTTTATGTCTCTCAGCACTTATAGTTACTTAGGCAAAAAGTTTGAAACAGAAAACATAATTATTTCTTCTCCTTCTCCTCACATTGTCAAAAGATCAAAAGCTATTGGAGACTCAACCTAAACCTCAGAGCACAAYGCAAAAAATCACTGCCACAGCTCAGAGCACCTTTTGCCTCCYTAGGAAAACTGGAATCCTGCTCTGAATCTTGCTGAAGTCTTGGCCTCAATAAGTTTCAATGAAGAATTAATTCCACAATGTAATTACATTCTGTGTGAATTTGACAACTTTTAAGTTATTTAAATATCCCCCTACCCTCTGCCATGAAAAGTTCATGACATACCTACTCTGCAGCGTTCATTATTTGACACACTTTTGTCAGTTCCTCCTTGCAAGATAATTAATTCCAGATTTTCAAGACTCTTTAGATACAGTTTTTTTTTCATGCCTTTCATCATTCTCTCCCTGCTACCATAGCCAGAGGCCAGTTCCCCTGTGGGTTAGGCAAGGCAGGGGGTAGTGAAGGGAGAAACACTCGGATCATGCTCCAGCCTGGGATTTCCCAGTGCTCCCAGTCCATGGTTCCCAGCTCCCAGTCCTGTGCAGCACTGCCCACACACCCCAACTACTGACATCCATGTTCACAGCTCCATCCCAACCCAACTGTTTACATCCTGGAAACTCTAAATACAGACCTTTATCCCAGAGTCAGTTTTTACAACCTCTTATCAGTTCCCAAACGTACAGATTAGCTGTGTTAAACTGAGGAAATCTGACAGACCTGATTTTATAGTAAGGTTATGACCCAGGTGGTCCAGGGTCAGAGGTTTAAAAAAGGAAAATAAAAACACATATATCCCACACAACACATGAGTACGTCATACATCMAAAAAAATTTATATGCATCATTTATTTCTATATTGCTAAAAGTTTTCCTTATAATGCTTGCAATTTTAGTACCATCAATCATTATTTCATCACGAAGACTGAGTTTTTCTGTTGGATTTTCTTCTGCTTTGTATTTCCTCTCTTTTTTTACTTGACTGCTGAGTTACTTACTGATGTAAAAGCCACATTTTTTTCAGAACAGCTCAACTTCTCTGGTTCTTTCCAATCAAAATTATGCTACCCCAAAATGCTCTCTGGATTGAAGCAGAAAGGATTGAACATCCACGTCAGTCTAAGCCTATCTTGTTTGAGAATATTAAACCCAGGAGAGTAAGAGGGTTGGARAGATTATGAAGACATAGATATATTTTTATTTCCTCCAAGGTAGAAAGAAGACTTCAGCTAATAAAAGAAAGAATCCCCTTCCCACTTGTTTGTTGTTAGGATTCTGTTCCAAATCCTTCAAAAAGAAAAATAACATCATATGCATCACACTATTACTAACTCCTTCCCTACAACTTCTCTCCAAAAAGTGGTTACAGTAGTGGCTAGCGTATAAATATTTCTAAATACCTTAGTGGCTTGTGATTTTAAATTTGATATACACATTCAATTTCCTTTTCTTTATGTCTTTGAAATTACTTCTATATACACACATATAAAATAAAAATACAAGCAATTGAAGCTAGAGAGAATCAAGAGCTGAAATTRGAGAGAGAAATGTAGCAGTCCAAACCTCACCAACAGCACATCTTCTCCCCAGTGATTATCAATTTACTTTTTCTTTAGGAAGCTGGAAGAAACAATCCCAGGACAGTTCCCTTTCAAATCTAAAGAACAAGGTAATCAAGCCTCTACACCCAAAATATTGGGTGCTTATTTCTTTAGAAATGGCTACTCCTCTACACGAGTTCTGCATGAATACAGGATTACTGTAAAAAAATCAAACACAAGCGTTGTATCAATGAGCACCAATGTGAAATCAGTACCCATCTCAGTAACCTGRAGGAATAAAGTCCTTCCTTTTTCAGCTTGTATTCGCACTGGTGTTTAAGCACCACGTCTTATGTAAAGGTATCTGAGACTTCTTCTGAACACAATTATGACACAACATAAAATCTCTAACTCTTTGGACTCATAAATTCTGCAAGGGCTTGAAACACAAGAGCATAGTGAAGCCGTTACTTGGGTTATGATTATAGGCACACTACAGGCATATCCAGGTAAGACWGGCCCATGCCCTTAAAAATCTGGGCAAATTCAGGAGCAGCTCTGCAGGGTATCTTTGCTTACCAGTGGGCCACTGTTGGCAATGGTTGACTAAGGGAAGGAACGTGAACAGCCAGGATGCACACAAAAAATTTTTAAAATATATGTTGATTATAGTGCTTTTATTACTTTAAGTTCCCACCTGCCAAAAGAGCTTCTGTAAGGCTAACAGCTCCTCAGAATAAACACTGAAATGTTTGTCTTTTAAATTCATTGGAATTACAAAACTKACTACTTCTGACCCAGAAACCATCACTGTGTAGTGCTGACCTGTTGTGTAGTTTCAGGTGCACTATCAGAGCATATCAGGACACACAGAGCCTGGAACAGCACTTTCCTCTGCAGCTTTCAAGTACCACTGGAATATAAATAATGCATAATAACAAACAGCGCATTTGTAGCTCCACCATRAAAAAAACACTTGCCCTGAGTTGTATACATCAGGCCATGTATACATTTTTGCTCTTTAACCTTTGCCAGCTGTATGTCAAGCAGCCCCTTTAAAAATCACAAGTTCTTGTAAAGTCAGGCGCTGCATAATGGCTTATTTCAGAAGTTACATTCTGTATGCATATGTATGAAGAAATTACAGGGGGAAAAAAAACAACTCAGCTTATTTGTCTGYTGGTCACCTACTCAGAAAGGTGATTGGATTCATTTTTACCATATCAATGAAGTCACTGGAGAGCAGTCACAATCCTTTTTCCATGTGACAGATGAGTGACCTTTGCCATGGCCTCAGAGAAGACAAGCCCATGTTTTGTCCAGCTACACCAAGGCCATGGTTCCCTTCTGCTGGTACATGTGGGGAATATCAGATGTACAGCAGCAGTGCTTGCTCTCTTTCCACTCACAGAATATCAAGGGRCTTATTTAATTTCTTTCATAGGAGACCAGGAGGACACCAGCCAGGAAAAGATGTAAGATATTAAGGATGCTTGCTAYGCATGATCAGTAGGGGATACATGAAGTACTCTTTATTTCCCCAGGGAAATCACTGCCCTAAAACAGCCAAAGTATTAAACACTACAAGAGAAGACCACAGAGTGGGACACAGGCTAAGTACATGAAACCCCCACATGCATCCCYGAGATTCAGTTCAGCAATTTTGCTYGCCAGAGTAYCACAGGTTTGTCTGAAGCTCACTACTGCCTTTTCTCCTCCAAAACACTGTCATTTTGTGAATTYTCCTTCCCATCAGGGTCGATTCAATGCACTTTTTTCAGGACTTTATCACCCACAGTCCTCTCTTCTTGACCTTATCTTTTTGTCCTACAGAAAATGGCACTGCTTGCTTTTATTTAAGTCTGCCAAGTCACTGCTGGAGTCTCCATGGGTCCCAGAGATGCTATTCCTATGGCTCACATAGGATTTCCACACCCAAACTTGCAGGCAGGCACTGCTTTCAACCACAAGATTTCCACCTGAAGCTGAACCTCAGAGACCTGACTGCTTTGTGACCTTTCCTCCCCTTCATCTCCCTCCCAAAACAGGAACCTTGGCAGTTCTCTCTCCCCACACCGCAAATGCAGGGCATTGCTAACACTGGTRGATCTTCAGCAATGGATTCACAGGTACTGCTCCCTCCAAGAGAGTTTACACAGTTTCCAGCAAATTTAATTGGTAAATCCCAGAAAGATTCTCAGGTAAGCAAGCTACTCACTTATCTGGCCACCCCCTCCCCAGGACTAACAGAATCTGGTAAAACTTGGGATGCAGCCTCCTGCAGAGCTATGGGCTGCACTGGCTATCTGAAAAGAGGRAAAACATTAAATAATAGAATATATAATCCTTATATATTTATCTTAAATAAGAAGTAAGTACATRAATACATAATCAATTAATACATTAAGTATAATAACTGGAAATAAGTAAAGCAATAATGGAAAGTCTGGWACAATTGCCAAGACATTGAGCAAGGCTAAAATATAGAGCCATAGTGGGCTTAAAAATTGAACAAAACTACCTCGTGTGCTAGAACAGGGATGGAAGGGGCACATGGGGAACCCAGAAATAACCTTGGTACCCAAATGGCATTTGGCCTACCTACAGCTCCTCCTTTTAGCCTCAACCTGTTTTCTTTCAGCTACAGGCAGATAACCTTCAACCTACGAGAGAGGCAACCACAGAACCATCCTAAATGGGAAGGGACACACAARGATCATGAAGTCCCCCTCACAGCCCCACACAGGACACCCCAGAAGTCACACCAAGTGCCTGASAGCATTTTCCAAACACTTTGGAGCTYTGWCAGGCTGGTGCTGTGACCACTGCCCTGGGGAGCTGTTCCAGYGCCCAGCCACCCTCTGTGAGAWRAACCTTTCCCTGATATCCAACCCAARCCTCCCCTGACACAACTTCAGGACATTCCCTTKGGTCCTGTCACTGTCACTGCAGAGCAGGGATCAGTGCCAGCCCCTCCTCTTCCCCTCACCACGAGGTTGTAGTGTACAATGAGGTCCTTACAAGACATTAAGAGCAGAACTCAGCTGCTGCTCCATTCTTAAACACAAGGCACGAGGAACAAGACACAGGATGCACTCTTTGGTTGTTGCTGAGAAAAATGTGCTCCATGGGTTCAGAAGAGTGAAGGAGATGGATTGCAAATCTGTGAACCTCAGCAAACAACACTTTTCCTCTATTGTTCATGAAAATTCGAGGCTGCAAAGCAATGTTACATGGGACAACATGAAGGCTGCCTGTGTTCTCATTTATACAAACCTAATCTACTTTTACACTTCCTCTTCTTTCAGCCACAGCCCCTGTTTSTTGAAATCCCAGTATGGACTCAAAAATGAAGCCTCTGACAGCTCAGCTTTGTGAATACTGTTGTGTAGTTACTTGCATTTGTAATTTGCTCTCACAGAAATAAATGCTAATGTGCTTGGAAAATGTGACTTAATTTTGTGATGTGAATGAGTTTTCCTGTGTAAATCTCTCTACACAATTTTATGTTATTCTTTCTAAAAAAMCCAGAAATTACTATTGAATTCTAGTTCCAGTTCCAGAGTGAATACTGAGATTTATACTCTGAGTTTTACCACAGCATGGCACAAGAGAACTGCTCTAGTCTCCCCTCCCACATTTACTGACAACAGAAGTATTTTGTTCACATCACATTCAGCATTTAAGGTGGATGCATTCACTAAATATAAAATCAAGTAATTGAAGCACTAGATAGTGAACAGACATCTCCACATATTTAACAAACCCATCTAAGAAACCTTCGGTCATTGGTGCAGAAGGCTTTGACATGTTACYCATCACAATTTTATCTCACAAGAAGAAAATCAAGGAAGGTGATTTATCCCCAAACTCCCACATCTCTGGCACACAACCACAGGCAAGTTGATGGCAAATCACTGCTTTACATAAATCTTCCMTTCTTGTGCTCCAAAGAAAGAGGGCAAGTCAGAAAAACATTAAAAACTAAAATAAATGATTCTTTAAAGGACAGAATTATACTACAAGTGTAGTGTAATTATAGATGTGTATTCATTTCAGAAAGCAATACTACAAAAGGACAACTTTACAAAGCAACAGCATCTGAGATTTTGCCTTCCTGAAGCAGCTAACAGAAAGTGTTTCACCTGTTCTGTATCTGCATGTATCTATAGGTCCTGCCATTTGGCACAGGGATGCAGCTTAGATGAAATGGTTTCTCAAATCACACACCACCCAACACTGCAAAAGCCATGGAAATGACAGGCTCCACCTACCCACATATCAATTCAGATCAGATATGCAGTAGTCCTTGTCTCCTTCAGTTTGAGGCCACTGTGCAGGATCATTTGCATTGCTATTCAGACAGAAGCAATATCTCAATGCAAATGTTTCTGTGTAAAATAGTGAGTAATTACCAAGAGCATCATGGCACTGTATCCTCTTGTTACACTAACTTGAGTAYATGAGGAAATAAAATCAGTGTGACTTGCCAGAAGTCATGTAGGCAGTCCATGGCAGCAGTGAGAACTGAATGAAGATTTCCTGATTGTGTATTACCCATAATAATACACTACCCTTAAAAAAAAGTAGAAAATCCTTAAGAACACGATGTCTTYCTTCTCTTCTGATGACTAAATAGATTCTGCATTCTCTTTTTCTTGCTTTCATAGGTCACCAGGCTACACAAACAGCTTATTCTGTATGTGTAAAAAAGGCAGCCTAAAAACACCTGTTCACTTTGGCTGGCCTGAGACTGTACATCTCTTTTAGGTGTAGAGGCTGACAATTCCTTGGGCTCCCCGATTATCTTTATGACTTACATTATTGTTTWGATTAATATCTGGCAATGCTTTGCTGTATTCCTGGCAAGGTTAGTTGCATATTATTACCAGCTCGCTCACATTTTTCCCCAGGAAAAGCTACAGGAGCAAATATATTTGTGATATTCACGTCTTCTCTGAAGAAAAGAAGAAAGGACTTGTCCCAAGAGGCTGAATTCAATTGTCTCCTCCATGGAGAGTAACRTTAAATACTGAGCTGTGGTAAACATCACAGCCAGGCAACAGAAGGTTAAGACAACAGTAAAAAATTATCCCTACTTATCTCTTCTATATAACAACATACCTATTGCAATTTGAGGAGATAAAAAAGTGTGAATTATTGGGATTAAGCCTGTGAAATATAACTGGAAATAACCAGAAGCCAAAAGCAAACAGATAGAAAGAATCATTAGTAGGGAATGGAGAACCTCAAACCTACGTCATCAGATACATTCATGGAGTGCATTTAGTGGCCACCTCACCTTAGAGAGGATGTGTCAGGCAGACAGTGAGGGTGAACAGAACCTATTGAAACACTTCTGCATACTAAAAGTCTATGAAACATGCTTCCCCCCAGGAGACAGAATAGATTTCCATATAATTGTTAATAGCAGATACATGGCAATACAATGGTTTCCCACTTTTAATAAGACAGAAAAAGTAGATATCTCAAGAAAACTATTAAGCAGCAGATTTAAAAGAAACTGAATAAAGAAGTACTTTTCTACATGGCACATCACCGCCATAAGGAACTGACTGCTCCATGCACTTTCTACAGGGAAACAGTAAGATTAACTGCAGAAAGGGATCTATAGAAAAAAGAGGTCCAGACATGTTGGACCAGAGATAAAACTTCTGTCTCTCACTTTCCGAAGCTGTGAGTCTGTMTCAAAGGCTGAGTAGCATTATACCTGACTTTAGTTAGGTTTTTCCCCTAATCATCCTTCCCTAGGTGGTGGGTGAAGCAGCACAGGCAGACTGTGCTGCCGAGATGAATGATTTCAGCAAGGCACTGCAGCTCCTGTGCTGGAGTTCTCAGATCTCCTGCCTTCTCTCCTCTACCAAATCTGCTTCCAGCCATAGGCACAGTGCAGAAGCTTCTGTTAGAATTGGCTCATGTTGTTCTTAAAATGGATAAAGATCAACTGCATTGACTGCTGAGGGAGTGTCATCAAGAATCCTGCAGTCCCAGCAGATAGCAGCTGAATCACTGCTAATTGCATCTCAGGTACTGCCTGCAGTGCAAAAGAAGGTTGKCACCTCGGGCTTCCTCCATCATCTCTCCTTATCAGCTAGTGTGTGTGAGGTCAATGACGAAAGAAAGTCAAGTGGCTACGTGGACACTGATGTCAAACTGCCAGAACACAGTTTAAGGAGCAGGAACAAAGTGCAGTCTATTTATTTTCTCTAGGTTTTCTCCATGAGTGAATAATTTCTCCCTTCTCCTTGGAAATGATGTAATTCAAACTCCCAGTCTTCCAGGAAGTGGAGAGTTGAAGGGACACATGTTACACGTCATTTTTGGGCCCAGTTGTTTCATTAAGCAAGTAGACAAATCATATGAGCTGGGCACAGGAATTCCTGCTCCATTTGTGAGGAATTTTGTTTATGCATGCAAAGCACTAGCATGGGTATTTCTGGCAAAGGAAGAGGAATATAAATTCAARTATGTATTAATCACACATTATATCTGCAATCTTAACTAGGAGGCATTTTCATTCTATACATGAACATACTCTTGAAGTTGCAAGATAGTAATTTAAAAGACAAGCAATTCAAAGCTCCCTCAGTWGACACTGCAGGTAATGAGATTTTTTTTCCCCTGACATCTTGTGTTTCATCTTACCTCATAACTAAATTATTTAGTGTATTTTTAAATATATATATAAGCATTCTAAACACTAAGCTGTGTGTGACCTATTTATTTTGAGTTTTCAATTAAAAAAAGAGATATTCGAGGAAAAAGTATTTCCTATGTAATTGTCAACTGAAGGAAGTCGATTTAATCCACTAAACAAAGGCTGGTGAAGGTGAGACACATGCACCAGTAAGCACGAGAAATCTTTTGAACTGCAGCTCTAATTCAGAGAAACGAGTTTTCAATTAAAAAAACAACATTTCCCATGTGAGTCTCGCAGTCACTAAAGCACATGACAGCCTCAGCCACTATCAGCGTGGCGGCTGTGACAGGTGACCCTGCAAAGGATGGGGACTGTGCAGCTCCTTCATAATTGCCTTGATTAGAGGGATTTGCATATATATAAAACACGGGTTTGATGTGAAGACTTCATCAGCATGAAGTGGAGGTGGCTGCATTCTCCATGCATGACCAAAGMTGTAAGGACAGTCAAAGACTTTAATGTGGAGTTTTTAACGCTTTAATCACCTCTGCTGAGTGCATAAGTTGACTGATGGGACAATAATAAGAGTTGAATTATCTGCAGGTTTTATTACTGCTAAATATTTACCCTTGTCCATGTCTTTCCTCCAAAATAACAATAAAAATCAGCTGAGCCAATTATAAAGGATTTTAAGTCTGTGGTGAAACAGACCAAATGTTTAACTTTCAAGAGGCTTCCAAAAGCCCCTTTGAAGTCTGCAGAAGTCTCCATCCATGGCAGCAYATCTGAAAGCACACCTGAGGGACAGGGAGAATGACCACTCTGGAGGGAAAACCACCCAAGGGACTTGTCAGAAGATTGGAACAAAAAGAAGAATGAAAAAAGGTAGTTAAATAGAGTCAACTCTCTCCTCCTTGCTGAGCTGCAAGATTGGCTCAGGAAAAGTCCCACATATGATGAAGGCAAAGGGTGCTGCTTAAACCAAAGAATTTAGAAAACTGGTTTGGATTTATATTGGGATTTGAGCAGGCAACACTGAGGAAGGTACCATAATCTCAGGCAGGCATTTGGAGCCCTGCAGTGAGCRCAGAAAGGGCTTCTTGAGCACCTCTGATTTAGAGTGCAGCTCTGACAGGGCTGAATTCTCCCCTTGTTGCTTTACACAATCCACTGGCACTGCTGTTTCACCTTCTGGAGATCCACAGGCCTTCACACCCCCATGCAAATGTGTTCTATTCCTGCATATGAAGCACGAGTTCAAGCATCTCTGCATCTGGCTGCCTGTGCCAGTGCCCACACTGGGAGCTGTTGAGGGCAGAACTATCAAAAAAAAAAAGGAATTGGACTATTTCTAGAATATGAAGCTTCATTTGATTTTTGTTCGCCAATCTCTTTTAGATCGTAAAATACAAGCCACAGAGGGGGTGGAAACTAAAGTAAAATGAAAACTACGATGGCCAAGTTCAAGAGAGTTTCATTTTGTAAAATAAAGACAAAAACCTAAAAGCACAGTCCYGGGTTTTCCTGGTAAGAAAGTGATTTTCCACGCTGCACTGGATTTATTTTTTAGCAAAAATATGCCAGAAAGCAGGAACAAGGTTAMAGCCAGGAACACTGAAGTTTTTATGCAGGCAAAAGAAAGCTATAAAGCATTACAMAGAATTTGTCTAGAATGTTTAAAATGGAGAGCATGCATTCATCAGACATCGAAGCATGATTTCCATCCTACATTTCAGAAACAAACTGGTAAAGCACTTCCAAAATGTCTCACAACTAACATCTACCAAGCAACAAAAAGTGGAACCAYGTAAAGGTTTCACACTCTCTTTCTCTGCATCTCTGAATCAAAAAGAATGGGAAGTTCTTGTAGAAAGACACTTGTATAAGTAATTAAAATAAATGTTTCAAATAAGCTATTTTGAGTCAATTGTTTCAGAAATGTGAAGTTATATGACATTCCTAAATTTGCTTGACCCTCCCCCATTCCCASTCAAAGCTAAAATAGAAGCTTATGGATTCAGAGTTGTCTCAGAAACACTATTCTGCCTTTTCATTGCAATGTAATAAAAATGACCCTTTATCTATTAGATAATAAAGTATCTAATAATAATAACAAAATAGAAATGTAGTATTATAATCTAATAAAATAAACTAATAGGAAAAAAGGTGTGAAAGTACTTCAGATAGTCATTAGCCYTTCTTACAACTGGTTTACTGCAATAAAGTGATGCAATTTTACACGGTGAAGARCTGCACTCCTGCCAGCACCTTGCGCAGACAGAGAGAACCACGAAGTCAAAATGAACACCGAGAATTTTGAAGGGAGGAAAGATCAACCAGCACACATTGAAATGAAAAAATAAGTCTGTGAGGTATGTATGTGTTTACACACCCAAAGCCCTAAGATCACCTCAACGGATGTCCAAAACTGCAATTTCATTTTCCTGTCTGAAGCCATGAGCTGGGAGCAGGCCTGGGTCCCCCTCCCAAGGGACAGCAGGGTCCTGTCGCGCACAAATCCCTCCCAGTGAGCCAGGCAAACAATGCCACGTGCCTTCACTGTCCACTGCAGCGTGCCTATGTGGCTGTCCTGCCTGGAATTGCCATGAAAGAAAAGCTTTAGGGCTCTGTCTGTGCCTGCAGTGGGCAGTGGCCCTGGAACAGCAGTTTCCAGCGGCGTTCCTGAGGATCAGACGAGGGCACGGGCTGTGGTGTGGGGCTGGGATGGCTGGGATGACARGGCTCACTGCCACAGGAACCTGGGAGGGACATGGCACCAGGTTCTGCTCCCTCAGCACCACCCAGGGCTCAGGAGACCTGAGTCTGTCCTGTGCCAAAGTATTGAACACACACACACAAAATCTGTACCTCATCCTTCAGAGCAACCCTTGCCTCCCACCCTGCAAAGAGGGGTAAGAAGATCAGCACACAGAGACACAGATATACACAATTAATCCTTAATCCCACCACCAGGCCAGGGAGGAGCAAAGGAGCCCGAGCACCACGTAGAAGGAGGTAGTCAGACCACTCTGGAAGGACAGTCCCTGCCCCTGCTGGTGTTTGCCACGCAGGCAGTGCCAGAAAGAAGTGAGTATAAATTTACACTGTTATCATGGAAATTTCCCACAGCAGCTTTTACCACAGGGTAACAATAGGGTCCTATGAGAAATTAAAGCTTATTTGAGCTGGGTGATTTGCCAGCTTGGAACACAATGGCCCTTCTTCAGCAAAGGCGAGGTGTAATTTGATGTTTTTTCGAGCAGGAAGGATGGTCCTTCCCCCAGAGCCCTCGTGGAATGGAGGGGATGGGATGCAAACAGCCTGGCAGGAGCACAAAGCTCCCTCCATCACACACAAGGAGCAACCTCGAGCCACGGGTTGGACAAACAACAGCTTCTGCTGGGAAACAAAGCCGCCTTCATGGCCCCAAACCCGACGGCTCCCTGTGCCCAGCGCAGGTTYCTCGCTCGCTGTCACGAGGCAGAGCCCCAGTGTGCCCATTGTTGGCAGGACCTTTCCCAAACAGAAGCCCAGTCACTGGCTGGGGGTCCAGGCTGGCTGCCTTCGCCAGGGGCATGGGCAAAACAAGAACASCCGCTCCCCGCCACGCCGTGGGTGTCTGATGGCACTCGGGCATTTGGTGGTCCCTCCCAGCTCCAGCTTTTGGGTGCTGCACTGTGGAATAAAAGCACAGAGCATGGAGGAGCTGCACAGTGAGGTGAATGAGGATCAGGATCGCAGCTGCTTCCCGGCACTGTTGTTTTCTAAAACTGGTGAGGAGAAGAGTAGGAAACACTCGCAACGTCTTCCCCTCCAAAATCATCCTCAGAAAAAAATCCCCAACTGTCTGAAATGCCATGCTCATTGGAAAATGAAATGATRAAGAGCTCTGTGGGCATTGAAATCAGACAACCCAAAGCCCAGGTCATGTTGGAGGAGTCCCACCTTCTCCAAGAGCTGAGACAGGACCTAGGGAGTCAACACACGATTTCTCTAATGACTTTTGTGCCCTTTGGCTGTTCCATGCTCTTTTCACTAGCAAGAATACTCCAAGACTGCCATTTGTATACCAAATAAATTGTAGTTGCATATCCTGTATTTGCTTTTATTTCCCCTGGATGGGTTGGCTTTGCTTTTCCCATCTAAGAGGTAACGGAGGCAGGGGAAGGTCAGTGATCTAAGGGGCAAATCCATTAAAAAAGGAGCAATGAATCAAGAACAGGTGATTGCTTTAATTCAGCTCACAGACACCAGACACTAATTCAGCAGAATTAAAACTCACCGGAATTCTTATCAACAGCAGCCAAAACCTCCCTTACACCATTTGGATTGGCACTGGTGAGCTCAAAACCAAGGTGAGGCTAACCAAGGGATTGCAGTCCTTTTCTGACAAGCCCAAACCTGATTTATTCAAATTGTACTAGGTCTGGATTCTGTACTGAAATCATATAGAAACTTCAAATTTGGGAGAATTTAAATTTGTGTTCATTCAGTTCCAGAAGGAAACAAAGCAGATGAGCACATTTGCAGGGGAAATGCTTCATTTCCAGGTATCCCATAAAGGCYGCTCACCTATTCAGCTGGCTCTGCTCAGAAGTCCTCATGAACTCTCTGATATGACACAGMCTGCACCTCAGTCTACACAAAACAGCCCCTCCAACTCTCTTCCAGGTGAAAGGTCCTTTCAATACAACTCTTGCTCACCAAGAAAACCAACAGAAAACAAATTAGCTCGCAGGTTAGGAATTTGGAAAGACCACCAACCCAGGCGGGAGTTTGTCAAARTCGTGTGGCAGTGCCAGCAGCACCACCGAGCAGCGACCTTGACATGCACTACGTGCTTGCATCTGCAGTTTAACATGCATGACTTCCACAGAGGTCAATCATTCAAAGGCAAAATGCACAGCCCTCTGTTCTTCAGCTGCTGCTTTGCTTTATAGCACTTACACAGTGCACACCCCATCCCAGAAAAAAAAAAACAAAACAAAAATCTGTTCACCATTAGCAAGAAGATGAGGCACGGAAGAGAATCATCATCTTTGGGTCTGCCTTTCACCTGGCTTATCTATTGCTGCAATTTTAAAAGTTTACTTGTATATGCCTGYTCTAACTAGACATTATTATAGAAGTCACACAGCTCAAGATTTCTGCCTTGGATTTTAAATGCCAGTGCTATGATTTACTGGACATTGGTATCAATTCTTTAYAGCACTTAATTGTCATGCCGATACTTCATCTTTTTGTGTGCGGTACTTGAATTATTTTCATTACTTTAATGTAATATATATTCAAATAGCCAGTAATAAGCCAAGCAGCAGTAAAACTCTTGCCAAACCAAACAACTTTTGGCCTTAAGCCAAAAATTTACTTGGTCTCAATAATTTACTGCAATGTTCATTTAGATTCAGTATTCTTCCATCAACTTTCAATTGGGTTGTTTGGTTATTTTTAGTTTATTCCTTCAGGTGAAARAGAGGTTTCATCAAATTCAACAGTAACTTGAAAGACATGAATTAACATCTCTTGAATTTCCAAGTGCTCAAAGGTGAAATAATATTTATACTTTGTGTGGCTGCCTGATTTTTCACATTAGCATATCTGTGGTTTTTATCAATTTTTCTATTGTGCTCATTTTGCAAACATTCTACGCTTACTTAATAGTTTGTAAACAGAGGTAATTAGTYGACAACAAACATGATTGAGGTTAAGCATGCATGAAATTATTTTCAAGATTGGGACTCAAATTAGTTAAGCTTAATTCAGGTCATTGTTAATAAAATTTTAAAACCCCACTATTTTTATGGATGTCTTTGAAATAAACTCTCTCACTTCACTTTGATCTTCTTTGTTCTCTTCACCCTACTGCTTTACTGGTGACACTCAAAAGCACAAGTCTGCATTTTTYAGATAGCAACACAGTAAAATTTATCTACAGCTTTCTAAACTGAAAAATAAAATTATTAAAATGGTGGCTGAGAACTTATTGCCCTCTCTTCCACRAACAGCAGTAAAAAGCTTTTCCTTGGAGTAACAATATAAAAGCATTACAAATTTTTATTTCATCAAGTTGGCAGCTGTATATATGTCTTTAGACTGGTTAGGAAAGAAGATTGTTGGAAAAATGGTAGCAATATATTTCTTCAGTGTATATGACAATACTTCATTACAGCAGGACAGTGCTCCTGTATTTGCACATATATCACTTCTCTCAAATTTCTAACCCTCTTTTCAGACCACTTTTTTGTGTGCATGTTTATTATATTTACGTGGGGTGTTGCACAGYATTGCTCAATTTATGTCTGCTTACATCTGTAAATAAGCAAACAAGTGTATTCKTAAAAGTTACATTTACAGTAACACGATGGCTGAATTTATTCTTTCTGCTACCAAGCACAGCTTGTGAGAYTCAACATTTCTCTTCCTAATGACCACAAAGGCAATTGTGCTCCAAATGCTCTGCGCATTCAAAAATAAAGGAATTATAAGAARTTACAATGTATTTATTATATTCAGTCTTCCTTTTGTGAGAAAGGAAAAAACACAGGCATACCAGGGCTGAAAGAACCACACAGGCAACCATGTGCAGCACTCCACGGCCACAAGTATCTAKGCAATAGACAGTTCAAAAGAGAAGTCTACAAAATACTTATTCCASCCCCTTGTTCATAACTTTCCTGTAAGCTTTTTAACCCTTCTGGTCTGTTTAGAATTGACCCCTTCAAATGTAATTGAAAAAAATCCTGCAGGAACTTCAGGAATGAGGAGGTCTAAGTCAAAGCAGATCTTTCCCCCTTTTCCTCTGTAACACTATCATGTCTCCTCTTACACCTCACACAGTTCAAACATAAAGAAACCATTTTTAATCCATGTTATAGAGGAAATGTCCTCTTAGGAAGGAAGTCAGATGACCAGGTGRGTCAAGGGACTCTTCACACTTGTTTTCCTGTGCTACTCCAGCATCTGCACCCTTTTGTCCTGTCCCTTCTGCATCAGCATAGGCAGAGGACAGATATCTTCCCTCACAGAAGAGACAGAACTCACCCAAGAGTAGAAAATCCATAAAAACAGCTATTAAAAAGTACATGTTATTACTGAAGGCATTAGTCTGAATGTAAAAGAAAAGGAGTGTATGCGTAATTAAAAGGCTGCCCCTCATTCATGAGGCTTGAAAGCAAGAAAAAGCACCTTCCTCAAGGCCAGGAAACATGGAATTATGGAATGTAATTGTGTAGAGAAGCACCACATGCTCCTCACTGAAAGCTGGTAGTGGCACCTGAGGGTAGATCCAGAGGCTGTGACAACTCTCCACAGCCAAAGCAAACCCTTGCAGGCTGAGGATTCCTGGTGTGACCTGCACACAGGTTGTATTTACGGAGTTTTCTGTCCTATTCCCCCTCAAAGTAATCCCACTTCAAGCTCAGTTCAAAACCCTTTGCGTATTTGAAGAGCTACAGGTTTATTATACACAAACATTGCTTTCACCCACTGAGTTTCCAAACAAACTTGAAAATAAAAATAAATTTTCACATAGCAGCACATTAAACTGGTRCACCAGTATTTAAAATTGGATCCTCTCATGTTTTTAGGCAGCTTTAAAAGCAGCAAACTTGCACAGGAAACCCTTTAAATATAGTATAGGTGTCACTGAAGAAYCCTTTATGTTTATCCTTGTGCTTCAAAGTCACACCAAGCAGTGCTACATGGCAGTCACTGTTTTGGTCCAATTCGGCAAGACTCTGGTGTTACTCAATTTAGTGTAWATTCTCCAGCTGGTCAGAGAGCGTTCTGCCAGCTGGGGAAAACAAAAACAAACTCCTTTATTTTCTGTTGAAAACAAAAAGCCTAAGAAATGTTTCTTTGTGAGGGGAAAAAAAAAGAAATCCCCAAGCTTTTTTAACAATCTTACACAGCTTGACATTTCAGCAGGGCCATGTTCTGCCCTGCACGAGGAAGGGTGTGAGGCTGTCACAATTCCTGGTGTGGAGACAAGCCCAGCTGGTTCCCAGCCATCACAATGCTGCTCCATGGAAGGATGAGGAATGCACTGACTGCCTCTGGCRACTCCGAAGAAGAGACCTTCACATTTAAAAGCCATCAGGCTGCATTCCCTGAGCTTTGWCAGGCAGGAAAGACTGCAGAGGAGTTCAGCGGGAGATCTGCTCTTCCTCCCTGAAACTGTTGTGAATGTATTCCAATGGGGGACCTCACCATAAACACAGGGAATGTCTACCTGGCCACTGGAGTTCTCCTGGCAGATTTTGGGGGAGGCTCTGGAGCGGGGTCTGGAGAAGGCAGAGACACAGGAGGTATCATTCCCGCTGCTCAAGCACAGMGCTCCAACCTCTCCACCACCAGCCTCCATTTAAACATAACACGCACTTTTAAACACTTTTTCCCCCCCAGCACACCTAATTTTGAAATGCACAAAGCCATCTGCAGGGGTGTTTTTTTTTCTATATTTCTCTTTCCATTATTGCAGTTCAACAGGACGGAGGGCAGCGGGATCTCCTGCAGGTGGGAGGGGAGGAGGAGCAAACACTTTGCCTTTTCCGAGCATTACCTGATTTTGTCTGCCCACACCAGGACGTCAGGGCTGGTGATGTGTGCGCAGCAGGACAGGTTTGTCCAGGGCTCAATAGCTGGACAGAGGAAATCGATGGGAACTCTCAGTCCCTGGGCTCTGCGCTCCCCTCCATGGCTCAGCACTGATGCACAGAGCGCRGTCCTGTGTGYCACYACCCCCTGAAAGCCATCACAGCAGCGCCACAGCGARAGGTGACATCGATAACTAAAGCTACACAAACAGCTTCCACAGCTCGCTGAAAGAAATACGGGCAAATATTACAGCTAAACCCCATTTCATCACTGCTGGTGCAGAATGGCGCCTGGGCTCCTGTAGCATTAAACACGGGGTGTGTTGCTACATTTTCGTGTTGCTGAATTATCAGATGTGCCTGCCTGAAACACACAATRCCCTTTCTGGTGGCAGAAACCCAGCAGTCATCAGCCAGGTCTCCCTGTCATGCTGTAGCCTTTAGATAGTGGACACTGAAATGCCAAAACCCATCCCTCTTATTCTTTCCATCACTATTTCCTGTAGAGWGGCATTATCTGCTGGGACAGCATGGTATTTTTTCCTGAAGAAGCAAATATTGTTTATTTTGTCTCCTTTTGAAAACACTTTCCATTACTCATTTTCTATTGATATTATTCTCTTATTATAGACATCATATGGCCAATAATAGTATTTTTCTCTCTTTTTTTCCTTCTTTTTTTCTCCTTTTTTCTCCTTTTTTCCTCCTTTTTTTCTCCTTTTTTCTCCTTTTTTTCTCCTTTTTTTCTCCTTT